>NW_016107590.1:946822-964003 GCF_001604975.1 Cebus imitator | reverse complement strand
TATTTTCTTTTGTCTGGTTAGGAAGCTAACCATAATGAATGCTCACCACTTAACTATCCCTCACTTGTCAGAGGAGGAAATTAAAACTCAGAGAAGGTAACCCTCAGACAAGAGTTACTTTGTTAATCAGTGGCAGAAGCTGGGCTAGATTTCTAATCTAGTATATTTTCCACCTAACCTTGCTGACCCGCTTAGAAGCGGTTCTATGAGATAGGAAGCAGAAGGACACCAAATGGCTGTTCCCATGCAGTTGGGTTGATTGGTGAGTTACATAAACTGGACGCATTCACCTCACAAGCTCTCTTGTCAAAATTTCACTTCTAAGCATCAAAGAAATGCTGAATTTCCAAAAGAAAAAGCACATGGACCACAGCTTTAAATATTGCTCGAAAATGAAGGTGCCTGTAGGAACAATTATGTTACGTTACCTTTTCTAAACTTATAAAATTAAAAGAGAAAAGTGTAATGTTCTGTGAATTAAAAGTCTTGAGTAACACTGCTACAGATATAAATATTTAGGAGTTATGCATTAAGAGTTATTGCTGGAAGTTATGCAAACTTTTAACTTTGTAAAAACACAAAATTCTTGAAAATGATTAGAATACTTTGTAATATGTTATTGCATATTAACAGTAATTCCTTGGCCAGAGAACTAATTTTAGTTGCATGGTTTCTTTTATGAGATGGAGTCTCACTCTGTCACCCAGGTTGGAGTATGATCACGCGATCTTGGCTCACTGCAATCCTCCCCTCCTAGGTTCAAGCAATTCTCCTGCCTCAGCCTCCCTAGTAGCTGGGACTACAGGCCTACACCAGCATGGTTTCTTATTCAAAGAAAAATTTCAAAATTTCCAAAAGAAACATTTGTTCCGTCTCCTACAAGAATATTTTTAGTGAACTCATATTTGAAGGAGAAAAAAAGGCGACTATAAGGACATTTTGGAATGTGTGTACTATACATGAAACTTAATAGAAAATTCAACTCAATTCAAAACATATTCATAGTACTCACTAAGTAGTTCTTTCTGCCACAATTTTCCATTGACTGCCTTCATTGTCTGCCACTAAGAAAAAATCTTCTTGCCTTACCACCCATAAAGCAGACAAGCAGTTGAGGTACAGCCTAAGGATTCTAGGTTCCAACTCCAGCTCTACACACCATTTTCAGAGCCTTAGTTTCCACATTTCTAATACTGGAATAATAATACCTGCCACACAAAGTTCCTTTAAAGTTTAAATGAAAAGCAGTAAGTAAAACATGAATACAGTAAATGTTAATTCAAGGTTAACTTCAAACCTCATCTTATCTCATTGTCCATGTAGTGCGTTGAATAGTGACCCCCCATAAAAAGACATGCCAACCTGGAACTTGTGGCTGTGACCTTATTTGGAAATAGGATCTTTGCAAGACCTACAAATATCTTGAGATGACATCATTCTAGATTTAGGGTGGGCCCTAAGTGCAATGAGTATGCACTCATAAGCAAGTATGCTTATAAGAGAAAGGCACAAAGAGATTTGGGACACAGAGACATGAGGGAGAAGGCCGTGTGGAGACAGAGGCAGAGACTGGAGGTGTGCCGGCACAGAGGCAGAGATTGGAAGTGTGCTGGCACAGAGGCAGAGATTGGAGGTGTGCTGGCACAGGCCAAAGAACACCTGGAGCCACCAGAAGCTGGAAGGGGCAAGGAAAGATTCTCCACTCGAGCCTTTGGAGAAGCCCTGCTGATACCTCAATTTTGGACTTCTAGCCCCCAGAACTGTGAAGGAATCAATTTCTGTTGTTTTTAGCCAACTAAAACATTAGCTGCGGTAATTTGTTATGATAATATTAGGAAACTAATAACAGCTCACTCCCAACCCATCAACAAATCATGACAGCTCCATCTTCAGAATACATTCAGACTGTGTGCCACCTCCACTTCCATTAGGGACACTAAGCCACCATCATCTCATTACCGGTCATCCTGCATTCATCCTTGCGTGCCCTGTAGTCACACAGCAATCAGAGTGTGATCAGAAATTGATGTCAAATCTTGTCAGTTCTCTGCTCAAAATCCTCCACGTGCTTCTCATTTCTCTCAAAATGTAACCAAAGGCTTTCTCATGACCTACAAGGCTAGACATGATCTGCCTCCACTCTCTGTCCTCTCTTCTTTACCTCTCTCATAGTCCTGCTTCCTTGCTGTTCTGGACACATGCTATGCACACTCCCTCCTTGAGTCTTTGCATGCTCTTCTTTCTGTCCAGATAAGCACAGTCCTGCTGCATTACAGGTCTCTGCTCACATCTCACCTCTTCAGAGAAGGCTTGCCCATTCATCCTATCTGAAGTGGTCTTACTCCAATTACTGTCAATATTACGTCACTCTGTTGACTCCTCAAAGTGCACATCACAAACAGTGCTTACTTTACTTTCCTGTTCCTACCCTCTCTCCTATTAGAAAGTTAGAAAGAATGCTCCCTAGGTATCAAGACCTTGCCTCTCTTGTTCATTACTGCATTTCCAGTACCAATGCTCAGCACATTGCAGCCACTAATAAATATTTTCTGAAAGGATGGAGAAACAAATATACCTTATAGCTACTAAGGGTGTTGACGAGAGAGGATGAAGATGGTATCTGTCTTCAGCACGTCTTCAGCACCACCCCAAACAGCACTTTCTGCAGACTGACCTGTACTGCTGCCTACACACATTCTTAGAGGATAGGAGTCACCACCAAAGAAAACCACCCATGGTAGTTGCACAGTGAGATCTGAAGTCATAATATTGCCACATAGTATTAACTTTTCAGTGAGGTATTTTAGAATGATTACAACTGTCAAGCTCAAGAGATAGATTAATGTTAAATCTATAAAAGAGTTCCTGAAAAAAAATTGAGAACAACAAAAACAAATTTTCATATGCTAATGCTAAGCAGTTTAAAAAATGTTTTTGTATAACTGATTTTATTTGACTGATTTTATTTGACCTGTCTGAGTTACGGATCGTGGATAGTATTATTCTCACTTTGCAGATAGAAATATGGAGACTTATGGAGATTAAGTGACCTGTACAAGGGCAGGCAATTGTGCAACTGGCATTAGTCTCAGACCCAAATCAAGACTTCTGATTTCAAGTTTTTTTCTTCTATAGCACTCCATTAATTAATTTATTTAATGTATATTATTGAACACCAACTATCTCAGGTACTGTGTTAGGTGCAGCATATAATGATAAGAAAGTTGATAATCTGTCTGCTATTTTACAATTTTAAAAATGTGCAATACATGTACTTGGAGAAAAATTCAGTACAGTAACTGCTACTCTTCTCCCCTCACCCTCTTCCTCAATCCTTGTCTTCTGATGTGATCACTGTTACCTGGAAATCATTGACTATACAGGTTAAGTCCCCTGTATCTGCCGCAAGGTCCTTCCTGGAGGTGCTGACTGGACTAGCTGACCTTGGCTAACTCATCATCATCCCTTGAGCGGCTGTGGCACAGGATGAGTGAGCTACACACGTGGCAATCTCGTGTAAGGGGGTTGCGGAGTAGAAAGGAGGCCAGTCCCTTTGGAGAATGCATCTAGAGGGCGTGGGCAGAGCCAAGTCTCGGTGGTTGAGAAAATCTTGGTACCGAAGTTTAACTTGCAGCGTCGGGGCCGAGTTCACCGCCTGTGGGACAGACGGGGCGGGGCGATGAGGGAACGGGGCGGGGCCGGGCAATGCAGGGGCGGGGCGGCGCGGCGCGCGGCCGACGTGGCAGCCGCAGGAGCATGCGCCGCCAGTGGCCATCTTGTAGGCGGGGACGCGTGGAGGTGCGCTCTAAGTGTGTTATCTTCGTTGTCTTCTCCAAGCGGTAGTTCTACGTCGCGACCTCCCTATCCTCCACTCTTCAGCGATCACGCAGGCACTCTCCCGGTCCGCAGGTGAGCGTCAGGTGGCTGCAACGCGCGTGTATGAGGGTGGTGGCATGGCATGGCTTGCAGGAGCCAGAACTAGACCCCGAGGGACACAGTCCCTGGAAGGTAGGCTGGCCGGCCGGCACCACTGGACGCCGGGGTCGTTTCTGAGCCCATAGTCGCGCGGTCCGGGCGCTGCTATGGCGGCGTGCGGGATGCAGCAGGCAGGAGTGCGCCTCGCAAGGCGAACAGTTTCCGCTGGGGATGGCATGATGGGTGCGGTTTGAGGGTCTCGCTGCGCGACACTTTGCTTCTGTCCAAGGACCAAGGCAGGAGCGCCCTGGCCCTCTGGCCCTACCTTCCAGTGCGCTGACCTCAGGAGAGACTGGCGGCGAACGCCTGCGGACCTTAGCCCGGCCCTCCCTGGCCTGGAGACGTGGCAGAGCCTTGGAGGGAGGCCGCGGTCTCCAGAAACAGGATTTCGTCCGCTCCGGCCCTGGAGAGGCCCAGGAGGCTAGCGAGTCATCACACCTGGACGGGCAGTGAAAGGAAGCTGTTTTCCCTGAGGTTCCCCCGTCGGTGCTTAGAGCTGCTTTGGAGGGTTTTTGTATTCTCTTGTTCCTTTGTTTTGTCTTGGGGCCTGCTTCAGGCAAATTTATAGGTTAGCAAATTTCCTAGATTGGTAGAATTTATAGCCAATAGTTTTTTTGTCATTCGAAGTAGTTATTTTGAGAGACACGTACATTTCTGCGATCGTTACACATCTTGGCATTCAATCTTTCTCCTGTGTAGCCACTGTTTAATTCAGTGAAAATTTATAAAATTTTTCTTTGGAATCACATTAGGCTCTAGCTAGCGCTTACTGTAGTAGAGGCAATCTTGTGGCATGAGTACGTCAGCAGTAATTGCTCTTAATGTGTTAAAAGTTATCAAGCTTCCCTGTTCAATGTCTTGTATTCTTGTAAATAGCCATCCATTTTTTTTTTTTTTAACAGAAAAACCAAGGCACAAGCAAATTGGAACAACAGGGTGTAGCCAGACAGAACTCAGTTTTCCAAGCCATTTTCTTCACTATTTCTTTAATGTTGGTACATGAATATTACTTTTCGTGACAAAACTTGAGCCCTAAAACCGTCACCAACTCTTGACACTTAGGTGTTTGTTTTTGTTGTTGTTGTTTGAGACGGAGTCTTGTTGTGTCGCCAGACTGGAGTGCAGTGGCACAATATCGGCTCACTGCAACCTCCGCCTCCTGGGTTCAAGCGATTCTTCCACCTCAGCCTTCCGAGTAGCTGGGACCACAGACGAGTGCCACCACGCCTGGCTAATTTTTGTATTTTTAGTAGACACGGGGTTTCACCATGTTGGCCAGGATGGTCTGGGTCTCTTGACCTCGTGATCCGCCCGCCTCGGCCTCCCAAAGTGCAGGGATTACAGGCCTGAGCCACCGCGCCTGGCCCGTGTTGTTTTATCATAATAGGTTTTTTAGTAGAAGGCACTATGTTTATATATGTAAAATTTACCTCAGTATTGCCATTACGCTAGTTTTCATATAATAAGCCGTTAAAAACAAAGAAATTGATATATTTATTCCACGTTATGGCATTGTTTTCATCGTACAGTTTCTTTCGCCGACACGTTTGTTAACGTTAGGGATTCTCTTTTAATAGGGCTTCTACTAGTCATTGTAAGGATTAGGGAGCATCTGCAGTATAAGGGTGAATGACCAATAAAAAATTAAATGAAGAAAAGAGGTAGCCTTGGTTGCGGAGTGATAAAATCTCCAAAGGGGAATTTCTGTCTCAAGTTATCTACCTTCGATGTATAGGTACTGAGTGATATAAAATTATAAAATTTTGTTTTGGAATCAGATTTGGCTCTAGCCTAATTCAGCCTCCCTGGATCCCTGTCTTCTACTTAGTACCATAGAGCTTTCCTACGTTCACAGCCAAACTTTTTGAAAGTGTCATGCATATTAGTCTTGCCTGCCACTCCTCGATTCAGTTCACAGTGGTTTCTTTCCCCACTCTTTCCATGAAAACCGCTCTCCCTAAATTCATCTCCAGTTTGGCAAATCCATTGAACTTCTCAGATAGTGTCCTGTTTGGCTTCTCTGCAGCATTTAATACTGTTGCCCATTCATACTGCGAAACACTGGCTTTTGAACAGTACAGTCTCCTGGTTTTCTTCCTTTTTACTCATCTCTTATAGTCTGCAGGCTTGTCTTCCATCTTACTCAACCAGTAATTGGTTTTAAGTCATATTCTCTTATCTTGGTATTCTCTTATATAATATCATCTCAAAACATGACTTAGACTATTAGTACACTGATGACGCCCCCATTTGTGTAGTGACTAAGCTCCACACCAAGTCAGTGTCTCTACTAAGATATTTGTTTTAAGGAGCTTAAACTTAGCATGTCAAAGACCAAACATTTTATGATTTTCCCCAACAACCTCCCCCAGAAAGAACATCAAACACATTGACCTTTTGCCATGTTTCCTTTCTTTGTGCCTTGTACCACCATCTATTCAGTTGTGCAAGTAATGCTTTCCTTCTCTGCCTCCATATCCAGTCAGTCACTGAATTTTGCTACCTAATCTTGTCTTGAACTATTTACTTTTCTCCATCTCCGCAGTCATCACTTGAGTCTCGGTCAGAGTTGTTCAACCTTGGCGCTATTAACATTTGGGGCCACTTAATTCTTGTGTGTAGGCTGTGTATTGAAGGATTTTTAGTAGTATCCCTAGTCTCTGTCTGCTCTATGCCAGTAATAGCCCTGTAGCTGTGACAATCAAAAATGTCTTGGACATTGCCAAGTGACCCATTGGGGGCATAATCATCCCCTCCCATTATGAAAATCATTAGTCTAGGTTGTTATTTACTTCTGTTTGAACTACTTCTATATCTTCCTTAATGGCATCTCTGCATTTGTTCTGTCTACCCAGTGGGCCAGTCTACGTACTTTGTTCAGATCTTTTAATAAAACAATTATGAGTCACTAATAACTGGAATCAGCCTAAATGTCCTTCAACAGGCAAATGGATAAACTCTGATACATTTATACAATGGAATATTATTCAGCAATATAAAAGAACCAACTTGATATATGCACCTAGGATGAATCTCAGGAACATTATGCTGAGTGTAAAAAAGCTGATTTCAAAAGGGTACTTGCTGTATGATTCATGTAACATTCATGGAATGAGAAAGTGATAGAGAACAGAGCAGTGTTTGCCAGGGCTTATGGTTGATGGGAAGGTAGATAAAGGAACAGCATGAGGAAGTTTATTTGCATTGGTGGAATAGTTGTATATCCTGGTCAAGGTGGTGGTTATACAAGATGGTGCATATCATGAAACTTCATAAAACTATGCACATACACATGTAGTAAATGTAAAAACAGGTGAAATTCAAATAAGGTCTATAGTTTCGTTAATAGTATTATACCAGTGTCAGTTTCATGGTTTTGGTCATTGTAGTATAGTTACGTAAGATGGTGTTACTGATGGAAGCTGGGTTTGGGGTACTCAAGAACTTTACTGTTTTTGCATCTTTTTTGTGAACCTAAACTTGCTTCAAAAAAGTTAAAAGACAGTTATGCCACCCTCAGTTGAATGCCTTACAGTGACAACCTGTCCTTTAAATACCCAAGTTTTTAACCTGGTTTGTAAGACTGAACACCTTCTGGGCTTCTCTCTGTCTCTCCAGTCCTGATTCTTCCTTTCTGTTTCTTCACATGGATTTTCTTGAATGTATCATGTTCTCCCCAGCTCAGTTGGTATGTGTACCTGCTATATATTCACTTTTTCTGGACTCTGCCTTTCCCTTGCCTAATTAAGTTCTTATCCTTGAGATCTTGGTTTATCTGAATTCTTTAGGGAATCCTTTCCTTACCTCTGAGTCAAAATCATGTTCCTGTCAAACAAAACTGTGTTCTTACCCTCAGAGCACATAATTCAGGGTACCATTCATTGTAAGTTGGTTTTATTATTTGATTGTTTCCTTACTAGACTGTAAGTATCCTATTTGTTTATGCTAATTATTGTTTTTTCCAGAGGCACCACTATGCATGTAAAATTTACCTCAGTATTGCCATTATGTCAGTTGACCCTCACTAAATACTTATTAAATGAATAAACATATTACAAAACAAATATAGTGTATTTAGAAGTTGGTTTTGTACTTGTGATAGACATGAGAATTTGTAATTTTAAAGTAAGTTTTCTCATATTTTGTAATCCATTGTCGTCTATTAGGACCCTGCTATCTAATGGCATTTTTGCTGTAGTTAACTTTTCTAAAACCTCAGATATATAATTTATCTGTGGCTGGATATGCTTTAAAATGTGAACTAGGAAAATTGTGAATTAATGCTTTAATTCAGTCAAGCACATTTTATTTTATTTTATTTTATTTTATTTTATTTTATTTTATAGAGACAAGGTCTTGCTTTGTTGCCCAGGTTGGAGCGCAGTGGCATTCTCACTGCTCACTGCAGCCTCAGCCTCCTGGGATCAGGTGATCCTCTCACCTCACTCCTGAGTCCCTGGGACCATAGGCACATGTCACCCTGCCTAATTTTTTAATTTTTTTGTGGAGATGGGGTCTTCCAGTGTTGCCCAGGCTAGTCTCAAAAAGCTCTTGGTTTCAAAGGGCTCCTCCCGCCTCCACAAAGTATAGGGTTATATAGTTGTCAGCTGCTGTACTCAGCTTTTTTTTTTTTTAATTAACAAGGATATCCAGTATACAGTGCTTTATGAGAGAAGAGGAAGGGCTTTAAAAATACATTAAATATTTTATTTTATTTTATTTATTTTTAGAGATGAGGTCTTGCTCTGTCACCCAGGCTGGAGTGCAGTGGTATAGTCATAGCTCGCTGCAGCCTTGAACTTCTGAGTACAAGCCGTCCTCCCACCTCAGCCTCCCAAAGTGCTGGGATTATAGGCGTGAGCCATGTGCCTGGTCTTATTTTTATTTTGAGTTTAATAATGACTGAAATTTATATTTACTTACTTGTTTTTATTTTTTAGAAATGAGATCTTGCTATGTTGCCCAAGCTTGTCTCCAACTCCGAGCCTCAAGTGATCCTCCCGCTGTGGCCTCCCAAAATGCTGGGATTGTAGGCATGAGCTACCACATCTGGCTCAGACATAACTAACTCTAACATGCATTCATGTGGCAGAAATCAAATTAGTAATTTACTATTTGAAATGTAGTGGATAATTAATTATACTGTTATTATAACATGAAATTATTTCCTACTTATAAAATATCTACATGGGAATGTTATAGATTGATATTAAAATATTCTCATAGACGCTTTCTTAGAAATTTTGACAAACTCACCTGGAAATAAGTTACATTCTAAATAGTTAAAGGTAGACATCTCTCTCTTGATTTTTTTTTTTTTTTAGTTGTTTGCTATTAAAACCTTAAAAAATATACTTTTGGTTACTGTATAATATTTATTATATTTTTGTATTTTTACAGTATATCATAATTGAAGAAAAATGATGGAAGAGAGTGGAATAGAGACAACACCACCTGGGACTCCTCCACCGAATCCTGCAGGACTGGCAGCTACTGCTATGTCTTCCACCCCTGTTCCATTAGGTACATGTAGTTGTCTAATGTGTGTTTTGAAAAGAGTGAAGATACTATCATCTTTTCTCAGAGACAATTAAGAAAAGAATGTATGTATTAAAACTTACCTATTTTTTTCAGGATGAATGGAAACAGCCTTTTTAATTTAAAGAATAGAAAGTCAGTCTGTATTTAAAGTAAGAAAGCATTAGTGTTTTGCTTGAGGTAGACTTTTGTTCTTTATGTTCATAATTATGGTAAACCATCGCTTATATTATGACAGAAATATCCTGAAAAGCATGTGTTAGCTTTGTCTACTGTTCTTTTTTTTTTTTTTTTTCGGAGACGGACTTTCACTCTTGTCGCCCAGGCTGAAGTGCAGTGGCGCGATCTTGTCGCATTGCAACTTCTGCCTCCTGGGTTCAAGTGATTTTCATGCTTCAGCCTCCCAAGTAGCTGCAATTACAGGAACTTACCACCATGTCTGGCTAATTTTTGTATTTTTAGTAAAAACAGAGTTTCACCATTTTGGCCAGGCTGGTCTTGAGCTACTGACCTCAGGTGATCCCTTTGCCTTGGCTTCCCAAAGTGCTGGGATTGAGGCGTGAGCCACTGTGCCCAGCCTACTGTTCTATGACTTTCTGGTGATTAACCTTTCTGAGGCTTCAGGGCATAGGTTTTTATGCTCAGACTAGAGATGAAAAATAGCTTGATTTTACTAAAAACACACCAAAACAAACCAAAAAGCAAAAATGAACAATGCCATAAGTTCATATAGCTGCTTCTTTTACTTATGGGAGTTGAAAGCCATTTATACTCAATTATATTTGTTGTATATTTTAAATTATACATTTCAAAATAATTCTCAGGATATGCTCTGATAAATTTAAAAACTTTGCCAAAAGAAAGTAGTGAGACAGTTTGAAAACTAAATAAAAAGCATTTCTAATTCTGTGTTTTTACCCTCTTCACTTTTTTCTAGCAGCAACCAGTTCTTTTTCTTCTCCAAACATATCCTCCATGGAGTCCTTGCCGCCACTCGCATACTCTACTCCTCAGCCGCCCCTTCCTCCCGTGCGTCCTTCAGCGCCCTTACCTTTTGTGCCTCCTCCTGCAGTTTCTTCTGTCCCACCACTTGTTACCTCTGTGCCACCTCCTGTTCCTCTATCAACTGCTGCTGCCTTCAGTAATCCTGTGTCTCACTTCCCACCTTCAACTTCTGCCCCAAACACTCTTTTACCTGCACCTCCTTCGGGTCCTCCTATATCAGGATTTTCTGTTGGTTCAACTTATGACATCACAAGGGGACATGCAGGGAGAGCTCCCCAGACACCCCTGATGCCATCATTTTCTGCACCTTCAGGAACAGGTAATTCTCTCTTATGAATACTTTGAAATACATGGCTATTAATATTTTATTCTTTCTTAAAGTAATAGCTTTGTTGAGATATAATTCATGTACTCTACAATTCACCCAATTTAAAGCATACAATTCCATAGTTAGTTTACTTATAGAATTGTGCATCCATTGTCACAATTTCATAACCTTTTCATCAATTTAAAAAAGAAACTCTATACCTTTTAGTCCCTACTTCCCTCCAAATCCTCATAACTCTAGGAAACTACTAATCTATTTTCTATGTTTGTGGATTTGCCTATCCTGGTCATTTCATATAGATGGAATCATATAATATGTGGTCTTTCATGACTGGCACCTTTCACTTAGAATAATATTTTCAAGGTTCATCCATATTGTAGCATTTGTCAGTACTTCATTCCTTTTCATGGCTGAATGATATTGTAAAGTATGACTATGTATACCACATTTCATTTCAGTTAATCAGTTGATGTTGAGTTGTTTCCACTTTTTGGCTATTTAGACAATGCTGCTATAAATATTTGTTTACAGGTTTTTGTATGGACATGTTTTCATTTTTCTTGGGTATATATCTAGGCATAGAGTTGCTGACTTATATGGTAATTCTACACCAAACTATTTTCCAAAGTAGGTGTACCATTTTACCTTCTTTTCAGCAGTGGGTGGGCATCCCAGTTTCTCTGCATTAATGTTCTTCTCTTTATTAATTTCTTTGGCTTCCAGGATTACCTGTCTCATGTTTTTGCCATTTAAATTATTAAAATGAAGCTTGTATAATTTGGTATATGATTTTTATGTGATATGCAACTTAGTAGATGATTAGTATATGGGATGTCAGAAAATTCCAGAATTTTGTCCTAATATTTGTGCATTTATAGAGAAATTTCAAGGTGAAGTCTGAGTTTTTCTCAGTTTTACTGAAAAGTTATCAGGACTGACTGCTCCAGGGAGTAGTGTTTTTTAGTCAGGTAAAAATTCAAAAACAAATAAAACCTCATGTATGCCAAAAGTTTGTAATATTGGGTCATTTTCTTTCCTAGGTCAGTTACATCTACTTCTTTTGCTTCTCTGGAATAATTGTTGCAAATCAGTTATTAAAACTTCATTTTTGTCATCCTCTGCCTGTTGTTTCCCATTTTAGGGAAAAGAAGCAACTTCTCTGTGGTTTTTATTATCTATCTTTCCCTGTCTATCTTTACAAATGAAACTTATTGCAGAGTCCAAGTATTATATCCATGTCTATGTATATGTGAATTTTCTTTTTGAGTTAACATGAAGTATATAGAATATGTGTACTAATTGTTTGCATGCTTTTATGTGATGGGCTTCAAGTGCTTAATTAATTTTATGGATTAAAAAGACCTGAACTATAGCTGTTCATGGAAGTTCTGAATAAAACAAACCTGAAGAACTTTTGGATATATGCTTTTTGTCCATTTTCAGGAAACTTGGTGTAAGCTTATGTAAAAGGAAGTAAATTTCTCTTTTGAAATTCTGTTTAATTTGCATTTTATAAAGGTTTGTGTTAATCTTTGAGTTTATAACTCAATCTTGAAATGCCTGAGTATTAATATTAAAGTTGTTTGAGCTACTCATTTTATATCTGGTGTCATCTTTTTATAGGAAAAAGTTTATGAAATAAATTATACATATTAAAATTTTGCCATTGACTAGGTCTTTTGCCAACTCCTGTTACTCAGCAAGCCAGTTTGACATCTCTGGCCCAGGGAACTGGAACCACATCAGCCATTACTTTCCCAGAGGAACAAGAAGACCCTAGAATTAATAGAGGTCAGGATGAAGCATCTGCTGGTGGAATCTGGGGTTTTATTAAGGTAAGAGGTATTTTTAAATCATGTTTAATTTTCTAATTATAAAACTAATATATATTCATTAGAGCAAATTTTGAAAATACAGAATGGCACAAGGAAAAATAAAAATCTTTTTTATTAGCAGTTTTCTGTAGCTGCTCTTAGTCTCTTGCGTATGCGTATCTGTGGACATGTACCTTTGAATGAAAATCAAACTGAGGTAGTGACAGGTCATATGGATACTATTTCGTGTTTTCTGGTCTTTACTGAGCATGTATTATGAACATCTTCCTGGCCATAAAATATGTTTTCAGAAATGTATTTTGGGTTTTCTGATGGCTGCTCTACCATACACACTGTTGCATTTATTTCCCGTGTTTTATTTTGCTAATCTGCCTATTGACATTTTCTAATTGTAATTATTTTTTTAAATTAGCAAATTTATTTTAATTGACAAGAATTGTATGTGTTATGTACAACATGATGTATACATGATGCATGTATACATTCTGGAATGGCTAAATTGAGCTGATTAACATGTGCAGTACCTCACATGTTTACTATTTTTTGTGGTAAGAACACTTAAAATCTTGAAATATAAAATCTTATATTTCAAGAATATAATCTATTGTTCTTAACTATAGTCGCCATGTTGTACAAGAGATCTTTTAAAATTGTAATTCTTACCAATAAACCATCATAATGATTAGGTCTGGCTTGTTGACTCTTGCCTGTAATCTTAATACTTTGGGAAGCCCAGGCAGGGGAATTAGTTGAGCCCAGGAATTCTGTACGAGACCAGCCTGAGCAACATAGTGAGACTCAGTCTCTACCAAAAACTTAAACAAATAAGCCAGGCATTGCAGTGTGTGTCTGAGGTCCCATTTACTCAGAGGCTGAGGTGGTAGGATTGTTAGAGCCCAGGAGGTCCAGGCTGCGTGAGCTGTTGTCATGATACTGCATTCCAGTCTGAGTGACAGTGAGACCCTGTCTCAAAATAAATAAATAAATAAATAAACCAAAAACTGTGGTGAGCACTCTTATATGTAAAAATGGACATCTTTCTTTCCTCTGAATTAATTCCTGGTGAACATCTGAGTGAACATTTGAAAATATTGATACATATTCTGTTCTAGGAGGTTCATACAAAAATACACTGGTATAGCATTTTTCACTTGCCATCAGTGGTTATTAATTTGGACTAGGATATTTTCTGATTTGAGAGGCAAAAAGTAATACCACATTTTAATTTGCTTTTCTTTGCTGCTGAATTTAAACATTTTTTCATGTGATTTTTAGCCATTTGTATTTTTCTTTTGTGAATTACCAGTTATGTTCTTTGCCTAGTTTTAAATTAGGATGATTTTTTTTTCTTAATGAATTTGTAAGAGCTCCTAATACAGTAAGAATACTTTTCTACCTCCTCTCATATGTTGCAGTTTTCTCAATTTTTAGTTTACATTTTAATTTTATTAAGCTTTTTGACAGAAAAGTTCTTCAATTTCAAGAGTCATTTCGATGAATTTCTTTTTCTTTACATTTTTTTTAATGCTAAAAGATCTTTTCCCACTACAGTATTAGGATAAATGTTTTTCTATGATTTTTCTAGTTCCTTTGATGTTTAATTTTTTAGACACTTAGCAGTTTAATATAGTTGAGTTTTCTTTACTATGTAATATATAAGGTAGAGCTCAAACTTAATTTTCTTCCAGCTGCTCAATAGAGTCTTTCAATATCATATCCCCATTGATTTGGTATGAACCCTTTATCTTCTTTAGGAAATTGTGTGTTAAAATCAGTTTCTAGCCTCTATTCTAGTGCACTGCTGTTTGCCTGTTCTTGTATAGAGC
Source organism: Cebus imitator (assembly GCF_001604975.1). Lineage (NCBI taxonomy): Eukaryota > Metazoa > Chordata > Mammalia > Primates > Cebidae > Cebus > Cebus imitator. The sequence goes on along the minus strand of NW_016107590.1, from coordinate 949,496 downwards.
ACACTGTTTTAATTACTTTAACTTTGTGTTTTGGAACATTCAGTGATAAGTAAGATAGAAAGGACAGTTCAAGCCTGCATTTATAAAGGTGTATCAGTATTTAGTTCTATAAATTGTGTAAGCTGGTTGATTTCTTTTTTCTTCTAAATTTTTCTTTACTCATCTTTCCCAATTTTTTTTCCAATGAATTTTGAAATTATTCTGCCAAGTTCCAATTTTCTGCTAAGGGTTTGTTTGCAGTTTTATTTTAATTATAATTTATTATATTAAACATTTAAAAATCAATAGACAATTAATTGATTTATAATATTTGAGCTTCATATTTCAGGAATGTGGCATTTTTCTAAGCTTGTTTTTTTTTAATACCGATCTGTACTTTAAAAAAGTTTTCTTTGCATACAGACTACAACATTTTGTCCCTTGTTAAGAGCATGTGTCAGTGTGTCTGTCATGAGTCATAATACCCAGTTCAATCAACTCTACAAGTCATGTAAATAGTAGTAACACATGATATTGCAGCATATTTCAGCATACGGTTGGTTTGCAGTCTTAAAATTTCAATTTTATGAACTCATCTTTTCCTGAGTCACCTTAGTTTATTAAATGGAAGTTTGGAAGAGGAGGAATCATGGCAGGTTTGTCAGATGCCATCTCAGGAGGCATTACTCCCTGGAGTGTCGTTTACCCTCTGAGAAGTATTGTACAAGAAGGAATACTCAAGACTTGCTTCCTTCTGTCTAGTAGTACGGCTCTAAAAATCCAGAGGAATAGATCTGACTATAAATGGAGAATTTGGGAATGTACAAAATGAGAAACAGGAAATAGGAAAAAGAAGAAACTAGTAGAACATAGCAAAATGTTATATGTTAAGGTAATAAGTAACTGTTCTTCCCCCAGATGAGAGGTGTTTTTACTTTTTATTTTTTTAATTAGGGAACAAGTATGGATTTAATGCAGACACCTGATTGGGACCTATATTTGAGACCCTATGGGACAAGTTTTGCCTAATCTTTTATATAAGTAAATAAAAATAAAATTATATGAAATAAATATATGTATATGTATACACAAATATATATAGTATATATAGAATAGTGTCATTTACATACCCATGCCACTCTAAGTGTGGTCTGTAGATTGCTGCTGGTCTGCACACTGCTGTGAGTCAGGAAGAAAAATTGAGAGTATCATTTAGAAACTTAATAGCAATTTGATATTGTCTTGATCTTATATATCTTACAGAAGTATTGGTTTGGGATGTGTTGGAAACTTTTTAAAAAATTTCCTTCACAATCATGAAGATATGGTGTTTCTCAGAGTGAATACTTATATATTAATTTGTTTTATGCAGGGTGTGGCTGGGAATCCTATGGTGAAGTCTGTGCTTGATAAGACAAAACATTCAGTAGAAAGCATGATTACAACGCTGGACCCTGGCATGGCTCCCTATATCAGTATGTACATAAGTTAGACCAGTCTCTGCCATATTTTTTTAAAGTATGTATCCATTTCAGCCACTAATTGTAATTCTCTGTTCGTTTTCACTGATTGTGTAATCATTGGAAATTCCTATTATATCCTTGAATTAATTTGATTATCAGTCTTAGTTTTTGGTGTTACTAATTCATCTTTTTAAAAAGTCATTAAATTTTGAAAATTCTACAGAAGTTAGAAGGAGTTAAAACCATAAATTACTAATATGCTTGCTGATTTTAATTTTAAATATAGGTTAGCATTGCTTTATATGAATTTTACTTTATTCACTGCTGACAGTTGAAGTGGTGCTTGTTTCATACTTGTTTTTTAATATTTCTCTAGTTACCTATTTAAATATGTTTATGCTTAACTGAGGAATATTTTTGAAGGGAGCAAATCTAATTAATAATATCTGATGATTGGGTGCATTGGAAAGCTGTTTTTAACCACCTGTGAACACTCATCATCCAAAATCATCTGAACGGTTGATAGATACTGTCTGCTATTTAATTTTTATGTACATATCCAGTATGTGAAAAAATACCACTTACGAAGCTCCATGACCAATTATTAGTAATTCTGTAAAAAATAATTTTTAAGTCAAAATTGTGCAGCAGGTACCTGAACAGAAATTTCAATGTCAGTAAACAGCCAATAGCTTTCACAATCTTGACTCTGTTAGTTGTTTACTGTCTAGTAAATGTCAAAGGAGAAGGCCTAGCAATGGTTAAGTGTCTTTATTGAATGCTTTTGCCAGGCCTTTTCTCATAAGAGCACTGCACGGTAGATATTTTCCTCAAGGATGAGGAACCTAGTTTCAAAGAGATGTAAGTTATCACTCTAGATCACACAGCTTGGTGAACTCTATTGAACTCATGTTTAATTTTTTTACACTTAGCCACTTTCTTCCCTTGTAGTAGAAAATCGAATCAAGTGTTAAATCAGCCGGGTTGTTGTTTGTGTTTGTAACTGTCCAAAGGATTCAAAATTGGACTCTGCCTTATATGTTTTTTTCTTTGCTAGTACATATTTTGAATGAAGGAAAAAAGGAATTAATATTTTTGGAGCTTTTGCTGTTTTAATGGCTGTACTATGTTAGACTGTGAAAGCAATTACCTTACTTAATCCTTAGAGCAAACCTTATGGAATGGCAGGCTCCCCTCCCCTCCCTTCTCCTCCCTCTGCTCCCCTCCCTCCC
>NW_016107590.1:914199-946812 GCF_001604975.1 Cebus imitator | reverse complement strand
CATGGTGGCGCGTGCCTGTAATCCCAGCTACTCGGGAGGCTGAGGCAGGAGAATTGCCTGAACCCAGGAGGCGGAGGTTGCGGTGAGCCGAGATCGCGCAATTGCACTCCAGCCTGGGTAACAAGAGCAAAACTCCTTCTCAAAAAGTAAAAAAAATAAAAAAAAATAAATAAATATATAAATAAAAAGGAAAACAGGGACTCCGAAATGTGAGTCTGGCTGTTGTAAATATGTTATCATAGAACTCTGCTGGAGGGCAGTTGCTTCTGTTCAGCCCGGGGTGATGCTTTGTTGACTGGTTTTGGGGAGATGGGGGAGAGCAGGAGGGCAGTAGGGAGGTGAGGAAGGTGGCCACTGTGTAAACCATCCTCTGACCTCATTCCTCTAGCCTAAGTGAGAACCACGGGAGATGCCCTGGCCGCAGAAAAGCAGGATGGCACCATAGGCGGTGTTATTATTAATTTTGTTTGTTTGTTTTGAGATGACATTTTGCTCCTGTTCCCTAGGCTGGAGTTCAGTGACGAGATCTCGGCTCACTGCAACCCCTGCCTCCTGGGTTCAAGCGATTTAGTAGTGAAGGGATTTCTCCATGTGGGTCAGGCTGGTCTCAAACTCCCGACCTCAGGTGATCCACCCACCTAGGTCTCCCAAAGTGCAGTGATTACTGGCATGAGCCACCACGCCCGGCCTTGTAGGTGGCATTATTTTGGACGTGGCAGAGGAGCAAGGCCACAGATTGTGCTCAGTCCGCAGGTGCCCCTGCTTCCTCTTGTGCCTACCCACCTGGCTGCCAGAGGGCAATGCTCAGAAAAAACCTGATTGTTTGTCTGTGCATGAAACTCTCAGAATCAAACGCAAGGCTCCTGTACTCCATATCCCTTCAAGATACGATGTAATTCGGTTCTGACTTCACCATTCTGCCCCCTCCTCCCTCCTCCCTCTCCCTCCTCCCTCCTCCCTCTCCCTCCTCCCCCCCCCCCCCCCCCCCCTCCTCCTCCTTTCCACTTCCCTCCCTTGCCTGCCTCCTTTATATGTTTGTGCAGACGCTCAATCCCTGATAAACTTTTAACCCCAACTCCCCTCTCTGACAAGGTCTCACTCTGTTGCTCCAACTGCAGTACAGTGGCATGATCCCAGCTCACTGCAACCTCTGCCTCCTGGGTTCAGGCGATTCTCATGCTTCAGCGTTCTGACTAGCTGGGACTACAGGCATTTGCCACCACGCCCCGCTAATTTTTGTATTTTTTTAGAGATGGAGTTTCTCCATGTTGGCCAGGCTGGCTGGATGGCAGATGTTTTATATTTTGTAGAGATGGGGTTTCTCCATGTTGGCCAGGCTGGATGGCAGGTATTTTTCTACATAAAACAAACTCAGTGACTTCCCCAAGGTAAAGAAGCTAGTAAATGATAAAGGCAGAGCGTATACTCAAGGGAGTTTCTCAGGCCACTAGTCTTCATGACATCAAGAAAAAGGTGTAACACCAAAGGGGAAAATAGAAAGATATCAAAATGGAATTTCTGTTATTAGCAAATGTTATAACTTAATCAGCTTTAAAAAGTAATAAAATTGAATTCGAAAAAGCTGACACCTTTACTGACAGCAAAGCATCACCATTTTGATCTAAACAAAACTCAAAGTAAATCTTAAGGTATTTTTACACAAATATTCCAGAAATCACTTGATGTAACAATTTCAAATATGTCAAGAAAGCTAAAAAAAATATTAGAAATGGATTTTAACACAGTTTGACTGTCTCCAGTCTTTTAATTAGGTCTCCTTTTATTATCATTAAAGGCAGGACTATTCATCACAGCTGAAAAGCCATTTTGAGCTGAAGCTTAATGGAGCAGTACTTAGCTAAGATCAAGAGTTGTGTCCCATGTGGAGGAAAAAAGTGAAAAAAAAAAAAAATTCTTCTCTTCTGTGTGATCCATTGCTTTTATGTTCTAGTAACTTCTGAAATTTCCAGTAAAGATGTGATCTTTGAAACATATCAGTCAGGAAAAAGGGATACATGATTTTAAAAACCCAAGTACTTGAAAATATATTTCACTGTTCTGTATGATATTTGTTAGGGAAAAACAGCCTTGTTTCCAAAGCAAAATGTTTTACATTGCAAACAATTTTCATGAAAAATCTATTTTACCAGTGATAACTATTAATGCCACATACCAAAATGTGCTGTGTTTAAAACCAGGGCTTTGAATTCGTTATATCACAGAAACGTTAGGTTAAGATTTTTAAGAATAAGGAAACATTTGGTCAAATTGTTCTGTCTAGAAATAGTAGTGCATAGGTTTTTTTAAGTAATTGAAAAGTTAGTATTTGAAAATATTTTTGTTTTATATTCTTAATCTTTTAGATTTCAAGTTTTATATGTTACTTCAGTTTCATCTATGCTTGCATATTTATATTTGGGCAGTAGTACACGTATAATTGATAAATATCTACTTGTGGTATATGCTCAAAACATCATGGGGATGGTAAATGAAAAGCTTGATGACCCCAAATTTAAACTATTTTCTAGGTAAAAAGTATATGTCATGGAAGTCCTTGTTTAGTGCATAACTTTAATGCAACTCTTTGACAAATTACTATCAGTAAGTCTTTAATTTTCCATAAATCTGCATATCTATGTAGCACTAATGTCAGGACTCAAAACTGACATTACATATCGCAAGCCAGATATGTAATTTCTTGTGAATCTTCAAAAGCCAAATATGTAATTTCCACATTTGGTATACTCTGAGTCCTGACATTAGTGCTGAGTAGTTACACATGAGTCCTGACATTAGTGCTGAATAGATATGTTATGTTGGGCAAAACTTTGTTGACCTCAGTTTTCTTAACCATATAAAAAAGGTAATGATCTTGCATGGTTTTATGAGACTGGTAATAATTATGTAAATTAGATGTTAGCACCTGATATGCTAGTAATTACGAAATTTCATTTGAAATTTAAATTTTCCCTTGGTCTTTATAGAATCTGGAGGAGAATTGGATATTGTAGTTACCTCAAATAAAGAAGTAAAAGTTGCTGCTGTCCGAGATGCCTTCCAGGAGGTCTTTGGCTTAGCTGTGGTTGTAGGGGAAGCTGGACAGTCCAATATTGCCCCACAACCAGTGGGCTATGCAGCTGGATTAAAAGTGAGTAATAGAATACCATTTTCAGGACATGGAAACTACCATTTAATTTTTTTATAATTCTGATAATCTGCTGTCTCTGTGGAGCCAATAGGCTTTTACATACTGAAATAACAATGAACTTTGCTTTTAGTAGACAACCCTGTAGTATTATGAAGGTATAGTGGAGTTTTAGTTTAAAAAAAATCTAAAGTAAGTTTTGATTATTGTAGGAGGGAAAGAAACATTGAGAGAGCACAAAAAGAGAGTAGTTAGTCCTAAAAGTCCTAAACAAGATCTTCTTAATCCAGCGTTAACATTCAAATCAATTACTGAGATGATACTAACCCTTGAATCCCATAAGCTTTTTATTATCACTATTGATAATGCTTAAAAATGTGTAAGTTCCAAGAATTCCATTCTCTCTTTCATACTTTATTTTTCTCTCTTTGTATTGTTACCAGCATACAGTCCTGACCTCAGGTAATCCACCTGCCTCAGCCTCCCAAAGTGCTGGGATTACAGCCGTGAACCACCAAGCCCGGCCAAAAAGGCAACTTTTACTTGAATATTTCAAAATTAATATGTCTAGATCTAAACTTATGTCTAAATCTAAATAGAATATGAAGCTCTTTTCTTTTACACACGTGCAAGAACGAATGAACAGTTTATTGGCAAACATCTTTCCCACCTTGAAAAAAAAACCAAAAGAAACCTCAACAAATTCTTTGACCTCCCTTCTTCTATAACTTACGACCTGTTTGCTTCCCTTTGAAGCCAAACTCCAAAGAGTTGCCAGCACTTCTCTCGAATCCTTTTCACATTCTCTTAAATCTACCTCAGTTAGGCTTTCACCTCCAGCACTCCACTGATAGTGCTCTCCGGCTCATGCTAACGTCCTTCATCTTATTTGACCTAACAGAGGCTTTTGAGACAGTTGATCATGTACTCCTCTTTAATGCTTTTTTTACTTGACTTCCAGGATACCACACTTTAGTTTTTCCCTCCTTCATTGATTGCTTGCTCTTTCTGTGCTTCCTTTGTTGAGTCCTCGTATTCTCTCCAGTCTTCTAACGATCACCTTCTCCTTATCAGTTCACTCTCAGACTATCCCATGGCTTTAAATACCATCTCTGTGCTGACAGTTCGAAATTCATATCTCCACCTGAGACCTTCTTGTGGACTCTTGATTTATATAAAAGTTGCCTTTTTGTTCGGGCTTGGTGGCTCATGTCTGTAATCCCAGCACTTTGGGAGGCTGAGGCAGATGGATTACCTGAGGTCAGGAGTATAAGACCAGCCTGGCCAATATGGTAAAACCCCATCTCTACAAAAATACAAAAAGAAAAATTAGCTGGGCATGATGGCAAGTGCCTGTAATCCCAGCTACTCGGGAGTCTGAGACAGGAGAATCACTTGAACTCAGGAGGCAGAGGTTGTAGTGGGCCAAGATTGCACCACTGCACTCCAGCCTGGGCAATGAAGCAAGACTCCGTCTCAAAAAAAAAGTTTTGACAACTTTGCTTGAATATCTCAAAATTAATATGTCTAGATCTAAACTTTTTTCCTCCACACCTGTTCCCTCTAACCTTCTCCAACTTAATTAATAGCAGTTCTGTCCTTCCATTTTCTCAGGCAAGAAACCTTGGAGTCAGCCCTGACTTCTCTCATTACCCACTTCTAATCCATCAAGAAATCTTATTTGCAAGACAGACCGTTCTTATTTTTCAACATAATTATGTTCTGTAAGGTTGCCACAGATATTGAATTTGTGAATACTGAGCCATTGCTACCAGGGGAGATACGATTAGAGCCCCTGTGGGCCTCTGGTCACATTTTTGCCATTCTGTCAATACATAACTTTGTTTTATGTCTCTTTCTGTTTAAATATGTTTTTATACACATACATACATGCAGATATTTTTGATTCATTACCATTGAATTCTCACAGTTAACAGTACTGTAACTATAACTCATGCTTGAATGCAGCTTATTTAACACACTCGTATTTTCTCAGTCAGGTACATCATGGTCATCTTGTGCCTGGGAACACTAGACAGCAGTCTAGCACTACACTTGGGGGCCATTTGAAAACAGCAGATAACATCAACAAACACAAAGATGCAAAAAGATGCTAAATAGACCCCCCAAAATGATACCTGTTTGCATTATGTCAGCTGAAAGAAGAAGGCAGGGCACTGCCTTGTTCAACCTTAGCTGGGAGTATGTGCATCAGACAGCTCAGATTTCTCATAGCTCTGTGCATGTCCGATTTTGAGGTTATAAATAAATTTCAGTGTGTCGTCAAATTTGTAATTATGTGGAATCCACAAAAATAATATGATCAACTGTATTTATGTTTAAGGAGAAATGCGTTTTCATATATGACATTCTGTTATTTTGTTTAAAAGAGCTTATAGTACCTTACATTTATTGAGAACATCCTCTCAGCCAGGCACATAGACCCTTTACTTGCATTCATTTAGTGCATGTAACACATTACAATGAGGTAATTGACATAGTATATTTCGGGGGAAAAGTCTGTTACATTAATTATATTAGTCATTAAACATAAACCCGCACTGATACTGGGTTATTTTTTATTCTACTAGGTAGTGCTGCATGAGTTTGACGTGCTCTTTGAGTTGTATTTAGTACTTTATTTAAATAGAATATGAAGCTGTTTTCTTTTACACATATGCACACTCACATACCACAAAACCACTTTTCTATATTAGGGGCTACTAGGGAGTAGTTACACTCTATCTAAATGTAGTGCATCATATATAATATTAATTATATGTTTTCTGCCTTTTCACTTTTCACAGTGGTCTGTCCCTACACACAGCAGAACTGCTAAAAGCACATACACTTTGAAATACTTCTTTTCTGTAGTAGAGTTCTCTTAAATTTGAGCCCTAGTGTACATTGCCGACAAGACTTTCTTTGGGGGATAGGTGTTTGGATTTAATAAAATTTAGCAAAGCTAACTTTTGGCTGTAGGGTTTGAATTTAATCTAGAAATGAAAAAAAAAGTACAATAAATGAGTAAAATAAGTATGTAGACATAATAATTGCACATTAAACCAATTATATATATGTAAGATAAACCATAAGCATTTGTATGGGTGATTTTTACTTGAAAGACTAGAACAAGTTACAAACTTATATTGAGAATGTATTTTAAGATTTCCCAAGAGGTTTTGTAAGTTGGAAAGAGTTTATAGATCTGAGAAGGAAGACTTTTCAAGATTCAGTTGCCAAGGGTAAACTGAAGAAAATCCTAAAATAGGCTATTAGGTTATTAGACAAAATGGTGAATGCATTTCACTGAAATTAGAGACTAAAACAAGGGCTTTCTATAAATTGTGAAGCATTATGTAAATGCGATATGGAAGTTGGTAACCTTATTTGATGTAAAATATTGTAGTTTCATTTATCTTGCTGTAATAGGATTTGACAGATTATTTTTGCTATTGGGTTTGTCCTTCTAATTTACACATATGAATTCTTTTTCCACAATTTTCAGTTCAAGCTCAAAACTAAAATTCATTGAAACTAATATATAAGAAAGTGATTTGTAAATTTGTTGACTTTTTATTTTTTTCAGAAACAGTAGGGGGAGCTAATGAGAAGAAAAATAAAAATTTAACCTGTTTTTGTTCTTCCCATCAGATTTTATTTGAAGTAAATGGGTTTTCTGAACTAAACTTAAATTGCCTTTTAAAAATAGGAAATTATTTAAGGAAGTAAATCAGTTCAGCCAAAATTAAAGTTAGGAAGCTTCTAGAACTTTTATGCCCAGTTTTTATGGAAAAGCCAGTTGTATGACTACTGTTTTATATTCAACAATATAATCATTTATGAACGTATATAAAATTTTAACTATTCATTGAACCAAGTTTCTTGGTATTAGCTCTTAGAGTACAGTATTCAATTCTAAAATGATTATTTTAATATGGCCTCTAAACTACCTAATTCTCCATCTCTTATATTGCTAAAAAACAAAATCTCATTCTCAAAACATTGGTAGGGACTAATATTAAAATGCTTGTATTTGTAACTCCAAAAGAGACAGCATTTAATTAATATAATGATCAGAGGAAAAAGAAAGGCCAGATATAACCCCATTTTCATTTCCTTATGGATTTTATAAACCTAAAAGAAAATTGTCTACCTAGCTTATTATCCTGTCTCTTAAAGGAACTAATTAATTTTAATTAAATATTTTGTGAATCCTATGGAGTATAAAGCCCTGTGCTGTAAGATAGTGAAAAATGAATAAACTTAGTCTCTGTTCCCAGGGAGTATAAAATCTAGGAATATTTTGTTGTAGTGCGTAGCTGAGGTACCACCTTCAAAGAGTTAGGGGATGACTCTCTAAACATCTCATTAATCCTTTAATAGTTTTTACTGAGTTAGCAGTTACTTAAGCTTTTTTAAAATTAAAATTTAGCCATAACTACCTCCTAGGAGGAGTGAATTAGGCAAATTTGTAACATCCAGTATAATGAATTAAATTTATCTTATCTGTTACATTGTCTTCAAAATCAACAGCTTCCTCTTTATAAGTGTTACTGGATTTGGTGATGCCATATTTACACTATTTCTATTCTTAATATTGACCACATAGGCCTTCAGAAGCCTTTTATTTTTCTTTGTTTAGTTTTTTCTGTGGTAAGTTCTCATTGAACATCTATTAAGTTAGGCACTGTGCTGGGCACTAGAAATAGAAGAGTGAGCAAAAAATTACAGGTTTGATTTTATTGTACTTTAAATTGTATCTTCATCTTTATGAGCTAGAATCTTAAATTGTTTGACACATTCTCATACAGTTTTCACTTTCTCTTTTTTATTTCAGTTGTCTCTGAAATAATTTGAGTTTTCCCGAGATGTGTCCTAGCCTTCTTAATTTTCATTTGCATAAGAATTGACCATTTAATCTGATATTCTCTGTTGAGTTTTGCTGTCCTTATAAAAATTATCTGTGGCTACTTTTGTTCAGACTTTTAATCTTGCCTTTTGAACACATGTTCATCACATTGTTCATAGTCACCTTTATGAAATGATTCAGATAAAAGCAATAAACAGAAACCTTTTCCGTCACTAATCCAGCTTTTAGTTTTCTATTACATAAAATCAGTTCATGATTTTGAGTTATCTGTACAGTGTTCTCAGCCAGTTTTGCTTCTTTAGTGGTAATTATTTGGTTGAATAAGCTTTGGTGTAATGTATACATTTGCAGCTTTTTAAGTAACTGGTCATTTTGGTGTATGTATATTTAAAGGGAATCAGAAGAAAGTAAAATGTATTTATTATTGATGTGATTACCTACCTAAAAAATTCAAGAGAGAATTAACTGAAAAACTGGTAGGACTGTTAAAAGCTTTTTATATAGTAAGATGGCCTCTTGACAGATCAACATTAAAAAATACGTAGTTTTCTTAAATTATTTAATAGTAACAACCAATGAGAAAATGTAGTACAAAAATAAACCATTTCACAAAGGAACCAACATCATAATGCATAGGGGAGTAATTTGGAAGGTGTACCCCACACTGTTGATACTGAGGAAATGTAATTGTACTTTGTCATTTTTTACTCTATTTTTTTTATTGTTTGAACGTTTACAGTGAGTATACATGTTTGCATATAAATGTATGCATGTATTATATAATCATAAATTAGTATATTTAATATTAAATAATTTGAAATTGTTTCTAACCTCTGCCATTGTTGTTTAGGGTGCCCAGGAACGGATAGATAGCTTGCGTCGAACTGGAGTGATCCATGAAAAACAGACAGCTGTGTCAGTAGAGAACTTCATTGCAGAATTGCTGCCCGACAAGTAAGAAGTGTATTATGTTCCTCTTAGAAGCAAAATATAATTGGGTCTGGGAGTTCACACTGAATACTTAGCAAAAAGTGTCTCCTGTTTTATAACCAGAGAGAAAAGTATATTTTGATGCTGGCTATATCACTTAACTAGCTGTGTGTCCTTGGCTTAGCTGGCATTTCTATCCTTGTTTCTCTTTAATTATAAGATGGCATTGGTCATGCCTGCCTGCTTTCTGAGATCGTGCTAATAATTACTTAATAAAATGGCAGTAAGTATAAGATGATAGAGTTGATGTGGATATAATTGACCATGAGGAGCAAACACAATCATTATGTTATTCAAAGTCATGGAGGGTATGAGCAAGAAGGCCTGATAGCAGTCACTAGGTTTGAGTTTCTGGTGAGCTGTCTCTCCTGTACTCACAATAGCTTAGAAAAACCTCCAGACAGCATAATTCATCATCATTTTTGAGGGCTGTGTATTTTTAATATAGGTGGCTTTTTATGGGAAAAATTTTTAATTGGCTGAATTGATTTATATTAAAATAAGTTCCCCTTGTTGAAATCTACCTTCTTTTGTAATTGCATTGTGGTGGTGTTTTTCTTTAATTATTTGTTTTATCAGTGTTGAATAAGAATGGGCATAGCATTTTGTGGCTTATAATGTACAAAACATGTCCTCCAACTTTGAGGCATATTATAGGCCAGTGGGAGAGAAGATATATGTGGTACACAGATGAGCAGTTTTAAGTAATTATATAAAAAGGAACATAATTTTTTGCTGACAAGAAATGTATAAAATTTCATTGGCGGTAACTCTGGGGAGATAGTGTCAGGTGAAATTCATGAATGATTAGGGCTTGAACTGGATTTTGAAGAAGTGAAACTTGGCCAAATGAAACAAAGTAGGTAGAATGTTCTGGGTAGAGAAAAAGTTTGAAGGCAATTGAAATATATTCTGGGGTCAGTGATTATATCAACTTGGTGACATGGGACAAATTGTGAAGAACTCTGGATTCTACACTGATAAGTTTCAACTGTTTATGTAAGCACTGAGAAACTCTCCAGTGATTATTGTGTCATTTTTTAATGTGTTAACCTATTACTGTTTGTTTAATGGTTAACTTTAGAAATTACAAAGTGCCTTTTTGATGTATTACATTATAATAAAAATTAGAAGTACTTTTAATACTATTCACTCCCTTTTCACCTTTTGCAGTATCATTGTTAGGTATTTTAATTCTGCATGTATTTTAAACTTAAAACATAACTAGTCATGTTCTTTGCAGTCAGTATTTGTTTGTTTATCCTCTGAATTCTTTCCTGCATTTTTGTTTTTCCGTTTGGGGTCATTTTTCTTCTAAAAGAAGCCTAAAGTACTTCCTTTGATACTACATCATAGTTCAGAGCTGCTCACTACCAATTCTCTCAGCTTTTCTTTGTTTGAAAGTGCTTTAATTCACCTTTATTTTTGCTGGATGTAGAAATCTAGGTTAGCAATTTCTTTTCTTTCAGCACTTTAAAAATGTCATGATACTGTTTTCTGATTTCCATCATTTCTGTTAAAAAGTCAGCTCTCCATCTTCTTGTGTATTGTCGTTGTGAAGATATGTTGTTTTCTCCAGATGCTTTTAGGATTTTCTCTGTCATTTTATTTTTTGCAGTTTTTATATGGTATGATTATATACATTTGCTTGTTTGCTCTACATAATTATTTTTGTGTGTGTGTGGATTCACTGAGCTTCTTGATTCTGTGGATTAATGTCTTCAGTTTTGGAAAATTCTTTGCAATTATGTCTTCAAAATTTGTTTCTAGAAGTCCATCTTCTCTCCCTTCTCTTTGTAGGACCTTAATTACATGCCCATTCACTTTTGACAGTGTCTCACATTGTCAGGTTATTTTTTCTCCCACTCTTTTTTCTCTCTGTTCTTTAGTTTTGACATTTTCTGTTCACCTGTCTTCAGGTTCACTAATCCTGCCTTCTGTTGTGTCCAGCCTGTTGTTAAATTCTTACATAGAGTTCTTACCTTTTAAAATATAGGTTCAGTTTATCTCTTGAATACCTATATCTTTTAATCTAGTTGCACTTTCTTCACCTCTCTTTTTTTGATTATCCGAGCCATAATTACTTTTAAATGCTCATCTACTAATTCTAATATCAGGGTCACTTGTGGGCCTGTTTTAGTTTCCGTTTTCCTTTTGGTTTGAATATATCGTGCCGTCTGTCTGAATGCCTAGCAATCTTTGAAAGCTATTGGTTAGAAAGCAAAACAAAACTCTAGAGGCTTTAGGTGATCTTGAGAAGATTCATTCTTTCCTCTATAGTAATAAACACAATTGTAGGAGTGTAAGATGGGGAGGGTAATGTAGTGTACTTTAGTCACAGTCTGAGCTGAGACAAGGCTAGGTCAGAGTTCTAAGGTATATTCACTGGCATCATAGAAGAAACTTCCCTCATACCTTCAGTAACTCTTTTTAGGATGTCCACACCTGAAAGCTTGGTTAGTATGTTATTCACAATAGACATTATTGTGTGTAAATTATGCAAAATAAAATTTGGCTAAGCTTGACTTTATGGAGGCTTTACAAATACATTATCTTGACTGAGAAAGTTGTATTAAAATACAAAATATCTATTAGTCCACCAAATAAAATGTGTCATTATTTAATGTTTTGACTTTTAGACAGTTTTAGGATGTGAGTACTGTAGACATTATACAGTGCCATTTTAGTATTCAGCAAAGTTGCTTATGTTACTCTATATTTTACTTTGTAGTTTTTTTGAATGTGTAAATAAAAGTCTCCTAATCTGTTTTATATTTCATTGCATTTTATTGGATTTACATTAAAAAATGGAGATTGAACATTTTTCTGCTTCATATCCTTTTATTGTTTAAATTCCTGTTTTAAGGGTGTCTGGTTGTTTCATGATTTGGGGTAGCTAAAATTTGGGTGGTACTACAGTTGTTTCACTTAAGTCATTTTTTAAATTTACCATTTTGTATAATACATACATCTCTTTAAATGAAGAGAGGTTTCCTGGATTTCATGAGGCTGTTTTCAAAGACTGACTTATTGTGAATAATTCAGAAATTGTGATTAGAAGGATTTATTAGTAATGAAGAGAGTATTTGTTATTATTTACTCTGAGCTTAGTTTTTAATTTGCTAGTAACTTAGCTAGTTGGGTACATATTCATAGTGGAGTTGGTATTATAAAATTTCCCATATTTTAGTAAGTGTCAATTGAAAAATATTACTCATTATAAGCTTTTTGCATATACAATGTATGTAAATTTACCTGTTGCATATTTGAGTGCCCTTACTTTAATTATTCTCCCTTCCCGTGGAAGGGAAGCTTTCCATGATAAGTAATTTTAAATTATTTTTTCTATATGGATATTTTCTGTTTTTTCCCTTTGAAACTAATACAGCAGAGTGCTTTTATCTGTAGTTTTTATGAATTGTCCTCTTCCAAGTTGATAAGAAAAAGATCTCCTTTTTGAAATTTGCTGTTCTATCTGAATAATAGTACTTATTTTTTCTTTTTGTCTATTCATGGTAAGTTTTATTTGGCATGTAGACCGTTTGAAACTCACAATTCTGTTGCAGATGGTTCGACATTGGTTGTTTGGTGGTTGAAGATCCCGTCCATGGCATTCATCTAGAAACATTTACACAAGCCACACCAGTGCCTTTGGAATTTGTACAGCAGGTTGGTTTTCTCCTTTGCTTTTTCATTATGCTCCAGAGAAACTTGAAATATTGCTTTCATAATAAAAATTTGTGTTCGATTTTTCGTTAGAAATGTGTTCTTGATTTTGTTTCAGTCTTTTTCTTTTAGTATTTTTCTCTGCTTTTTAATTTCCTGGTCCTGGTATGTGGTTTTAGTACCTTCCTCCTTTTGTTTTCAGGGTGTCTATGAAAGGTAATACATTACATGGTTAATCATTATTTCTCTCATTTGTTTCTTTGTTTTACTCTGAGTGGAGGAAAAGGTTTACCTTTTCTACTTGTTTCATTTCCACCTTTCGTTTGCTTTCCCTTTTATCTCACATTTCATTTCCATTGTTATCTCCATTTCCCTTTTCTTTGATTTGATTGTCTTCTCGTTCATCTTTAGTGAAGTCAACATTAGAAACCTTTTAGGCACCTGTCTTTAGGTTTTTTGGCTGTAAAATGGACCTAATAGTGCACCTATCCACACAGTTTACAGGAGAATGTAGGTATAAATGATAAGGCTTATTCCTCTTTTTTTTTTTGTATGTTTTCTCTAATCCTTTCATGAACAAAAAGGAATATAAATATATATGTGCATTGAAATCTCTGTGCTCTTAAGTGATATTCTACTTTTTCCTGTCATTAATTTCATAAAATTTTTGTTACAGTTATACTTTGTACACTGTTAAATATCATTTCAAAACTGTCTTTTAAACTTAATTGGGACTTGAGGACATTTGAAAATCTAAGAAAACTTTTGGACTCTCCCAAGAAAAATGCATGTATTTGTACTTTCATAGAAGTGTGGCATATGTGTTCACATAATCCCTAAAAGTAACCTCTGGCCTACTTAGACTTTACAGTTGAGAAAGAGGACTAAGAATTGATGCTTGGAATTTGAAATTTTACTGAAACTTTTATTTACACCATTATTCCTTTTCAGAAGTTCAATTAAACCTTTTTATAGATATTAACATTAAACTTATTTCAATATGAAGGTCATACTATGTATACTGTTATGCCAATAAATTAGAAAAATTAGATAAAATAGTAGATTTTCTAGCTAAGTATAAATTTTGCCATAGTTAAGAGTGTTAGGTTGAACCAAATGACCTTGTTGCCTTTGATGGTCAGAAACAGTTAAATTGTGTCAGTTTCATATGATTCAACCTAATTGAAGCATTACAATGAAAGAACTTTAAGTAACTAAAAAAAAAAAAAAAAAAAATCGCAAGTACCAATGGTGTTATAAGTGAGTTCTACAAAATGTTGAAAAGATGATTCTTGTGCTTTATGAAGTACCAAAAAGACAGAGAGTTTTCCAATTCATTCTGTAAGACTAGCCTTTTTTAACTTCAAATGAAATTATAGTCCATAGAACTCAATATCAAAACCATTGGTAAAATTAATAAAATTGAGAAATGTATCAGAAGAATATTGTGTCCTAACCATGAAAGATTTGTTCCGTGAACAGCAGAATGGTTCAACAATAGTAAATTTACGTAATTCAATACATGAACATCTGCATTGAAGGGAGAAAAAAGATTTCAATAGCGTTGAAGGTGTTTGCTAGAAAGAATCATACTAATAGCTCTTAGCTAACTAGTAGTAGAAGGGTATGTGTGTACCACAAAATCAAAGCAAACTTCAGATCTAATAAATAAAACATTGGAAGCGTTCTCATTATGAGGATGCTCCTGTCACTGTCACTGTTAACATTGCTGTAGATCTGGGGTCAAAAAACAGCCAAATCTGGCCCGCCATCTGTTTTCGTAAATAAGTTTTATTGAAACACACCCATGCCAGTTTGCTTACTTATTGTTTATAACTACTTTTGTGCTACAGCAGCAGAACTGAGTAGTTGTAACAGAGAATGTCTGGCCCACAAAGCCTAATGTATTTACCGTCTTGGCTCTTTTCAGAAAAAGTTTGCTGACCCCTGTGCTAGATGTCTGAACATCACAAACGACAATTTTTGTCTTGTTTTAAGGAATGTATACTGGAAAGAAGTAGACCTGAAAGAATGAAGTGGACTTGTGTGTACCAATACTGAAAGATAGCTATTACATATTGCTGAGTGAAAGTCAAAACCAGCACATCTAGTATGATCCCATTTACTAGCAGGGGTATATTTGTGTGCTTTAAAATTTTAGTAAGAATAGGGAAAAAGGCCTGGAAAGATACACAGCAAACTGTTAATAGAGCTTAATTTTGAATAATGGTATTCACAGGTGCTGTTTGGTTTTTACTTTGCTTTTTATTCTGTTTGTTTTATTTTGTGCCATTTGGTTTTAAAATTTAGAAGATACAAAACTATGTGCATTGAAATGTCTTCTTTTTATTCTCAGGTATTCAGCTCTCCTCCCTGTTTTTTTTTATTCATTCTGAAATGTTTTATGCTTCTTTATTGTTAGAATTTTTAATTAAAGGGAATAGAAATCAGCCCTTCAGGGAATTATAATTATCAGTATAAATATTAGTAAAAATCTAGAAATAAATTTCATACAATTTGTGCTTGTTAAATTTAAGTATAAATGATTCCCCACCCCCATAAACAACCCCAGCTGTTCTGGATTTTTGCCAGTAATATCACAGACCTTGTTTCTAAAAAGTACGATCCTTGGCCTAGCATCATAAGCATCACCTAGGAATTTGTTACAATGCAGATTCTCGGGCCCTAACACAGGACTAGTGAATCAGGAGCTGCATTTTCAGAAGATATTCAGGGGCTTCATACACATGCACATGCCATAGTTGGAGAAGCACAGTTTTACTGGTGTCTCTGAGGACCCTAGCAATGTATCTGCCGTTTGTCTTCTTTGAAATATGGTGAAACACTGATACTGTAGTAGACACATTGGAAGAGAACACTGAGAGCAGGGGTTCCCAAGTGCTGGACTGTTTGCATCATATTTATTTGGAAGCTATTTTATGTATGTAATACTGTACTGTTTCTCTTGGAACCAGCTGTAGAGTTTCCAGCCCAGTTATCTTAGTGTCTCCATTATCTTAGTGGGACATGAGAACTTGTTACTGTTAAAAAAAAGTCACAAGAGCTCCTCAGGTGATTGCAATACACAGCACATTTGGTAGTCCTGTATAACTGTATAGATCCATTCTACATGTGGCTATACTCTTCTGCACAGAAAAACCACATCATTCTTGGATATCAAACAATGAGTTTATTCTTCTCTCATTTCTTTGTAGATGTGTAAATGATTTGAATGGGAGCAGATATGAATTGGATCAACTAGGAACATTGCATTAGTGGTTATTGTTGCCCTGGACTGGAGATTATTTGATACATATCAACATGTTAATCACATTTCCAGAGATAATTTCGATAATTGAGCAACTCTTTTCTGAATGGGTTTAAGCCTTAATTTGCAGTTTTTGTTTTCCTCTTTCTGGTTGAAATTTTATTACTATAAAAAGATAACTTTAGCACTGAGTTTAGTACCAATCTTACTGTTAACCTGAAGTGACACTTAATTTAGAACCAGAAATTCTATTAGCCCTGTTAATGGGGATATTTTTTTTTAAGTAGATGTATGTAATATTATATTGATTGTTTTCTAGCCTTGTCACTTGATACAGTCCACAGCCTTGCTGTGTTTCTCAGAGTTTGTCACAACCTGTATTTAAAATAACATGAAACACTTTGAAACATCACTTATAGCTAGTTTGATATTTTAAAATGTATTATAAGTAATATCAGTTTCATCTTTCCATAGGCTCAAAGTCTAACTCCCCCAGACTACAATCTGAGGTGGTCAGGCCTTTTGGTGACAGTGGGTGAAGTCCTGGAAAAGAGTTTACTGAATGTCAGCCGGACTGATTGGCACATGGCATTTACAGGCATGTCTCGTCGACAGATGATCTACAGTGCAGCCAGAGCAATAGCAGGCATGTATAAACAGCGTCTACCACCCAGGACAGTGTGAGAGGAGACTCACCTGGGAGACTGAGATTTTCCCCCACTTTTAGCTTGATGTTAAAGAAGTGGTTATCCCTTCTTAAATTGAATAACTTAAATGAATCCAGTAGTTTTTATCATTTTCCTGTAGACAAAAAGAAACAAATCCTTTTTATAATCATTTCACCTATCATAGTTCTCAAAAAAGAAAATATACAAATATATTTACAGCACAATTTAATATACCAAATTTTTAAAGTGGAAATTCATGTGCAGAGACATTCCATGTTCTTAATTATTTTGTTCTTTAAAGAAGACATTATTAAAGAACATGTTGATTGAATGTTTATAAAAGCATGATTTCTTTTTGCTTCATCTCTTTCCTGTCAGTCTTTGACGCCTTTTGTATGCGCACACGATCTCAGGGCTGATGCTGAGCAGCCTGCTCAACAGTCACCATAAGACACCTACTCGTAGGGAGCTGTTCCACATTTCTGTGCATGTTTTCAATAATATGGGCCAAAATAATGGAATCGATCATTTTCTTTTGCTGTCATAATGTACACATATAGTTTGGAAAATTATACTTTTTTTCAATTTTAAACATAACTTTTGGCATTTGTCAGATTTATATTATGAACATTGGGGTAATACATTTTATTTTTTCATTACTATATGACAGCTAAGGGGCAAATGATTCAAGTGTATTTTAAATCAAAAGTATTCACATTATTTTTGTATAATACTATTGAGTACTTCCAAGAGTAAACGCTGACAACAGCCATTGTTTCTGCTTCCCCTCATATTGTCTAAACGTTGTAATAGAGACATTTTTGAGAGAGGATTACTTTATTGCTTATGGGATAGTATGTCTTTTACTTTAATTAAGGCTACTTATTTGGTTTGCCTTAAGTGTTACTTTTCTAACTTTGTGCCATTTTGCCTTTACTTTTTATGGGTGTCTTCAAAGAAACTATTTTATATTCAATCTAGTTTATTTAGTCTATTGTGTTTCTATTTAGTGGAAGCCTTTTTCCCCTCAAATAATATATTTTACCATTTTTGGAAATAATTAAATGTTTTTTTCTTAATACTGTTGAACTCTGTATATACAAGTTCAAACAACTTTTTTGAAGATAGTTTCTTACATAAATGTAATTTAATTTTTTTACTCTTCTATACAGTTCTTTAGATGTAAAAGAATTAGCACAATCTCTGGCAGTTTTATAAAAGATGTTGAAGCTCTTGTCCTGCACTGTCTTTACATATAAGGTTTGCTTTGTATTAATTCCACTTCACGTAATTATTTGGTTTCTGCTATATTTTTACTTGAGATTAAGAAGAATGAATATTAAATTTGAAAATATATACATTACTTTCCAAGCACTGTATAAAGGCTGTTCAGTGAATATCAGTCTTCGGTGTCATTAAGTTATGAGAGACAGAAGAGAGAGGTAATAGGTTGCTTTGGTGCACTTTGCTCCAGGAGTAACAGGGAGAGAATACTTTCTTTTTCCTCCTTTAAGAGTAAAAGAAGCCTTTCTCTACCATTTACTTCTACACTTTATTTTAAAAAGCTGTCCTTTTCTATTAGTATTTCATCATAGCAATGGCATGATGACAGAAACAGTCTTTCCTTACAGACTGAAGGGAAGCATGTCCTTAAAATAGTTCTTGTACTTTCTCTCCTATTGCAAGGAAATGTTACAGATCCTAAAAATATCTTAATTTTTCTTTGATTTTTATTTTAAGTCACAAATGTCTTTTTTAATGTTTTCAGAATTGTTCTCATAGAATCATAAACACTGACATTTCATTAGATGATTATTTTCCTAGAATCATCAAATAGCAGTGGTAGTTATTCCATGGCTTGGTTGAAGCTAGATAATTTTCCTGCCCCTGCTGACCTGGTAAGCCTTCTGCTCTTTAGAATAGTGTGAGTGGGTGAGGAGGATTAGAGACAGGCAGATGGAAGAGAGAAACACATGAACTGGTCTGGCCTCTCTGGTTCTTTTTTTGGCCCAGAGTTTTTGAAAAGCAGCAGAGCATGACTGACTTCACATGCTCAGCTTTCTCAGCCTTTTGTTTATTTTGTTGTCCTTAGATTTCCCTGTTATAAAAGGGGCAAGAAAAGTAACTCATTATCTCTAACACACCATGCCTGCTTAGCCAGGCAGTCTTAGTGGTGGTGTTTGGGCATAAGATATGCTGATCATATTCAGGCCACTAATCATCCAGCCTGAGTGTCTGTTCCCTTTCTGCCCATTTCCTTGTAACTGTTGTGCTAGCCTTGGCAGAGGGGGGGTGCTATTTGCTTTTGTTCTTCCTCTGTCTTAGGAAAACCCATCTTTAATACTTTACTACTGTTGAGGTGGTTTTGTGATTTTTTTCTTCTGAAGAGCTCCTGGTTATATATTTTAATCCAAATTGAATTTTATAAGCTTGTACACATATATTTAATTAGTGTGAAAGAAAACAAAGAATGCAGGAAAAATAATTTAACATCAACCTTAGTCAACAAGGTGCTCAGATTATTCAATCCAGGATCCTCCTTTTGTTAGTTTTTTGAGATAACCCCAGACCTAAACTGTCACAGACCTCTGAATGTTGAGGCAGTGCTAGAAGTTTCCTCTTCTGAGTCTGTTTATTACTTTCCCATTCTTTGTTCCTCTTTCTTTTGAAGATTAATGAAGTTGAAAATTGAGGTGGATAAATATAGACAAAAAGATAGTATGATAGTATAAGTATCTAAGAATACAGATGAAAGTGTGTTATATACATTCATTCAAAATTATGCAAGATAGTAATTACTCAGGGTTAACTAAATTACTTTAATATGCTATTGCATCTTTCCTGTTCCTTGGCTAGAAAAAATTATAAACAGGACTTTGTAATTGGGAAGCCAAATTGATAATACTCTATGTTCTAAAAGTTGTTGGGCTATACATAAGTTATTAAGAAATATGTATTTTTATTCCCAGGATATGACGTTCATTTTATAATATTATACAGGATGATGTATTGGATAAAATCAGTTTTGTAAGTATGTAAATATGTCATAAATAAATAATGCTTTGATTTATTTCCAAAGTTGTATAGTGATTTTTTAAATGCTATTTTATATTAAAGGACCCGTATTTCTTTTTTATCTAAATTTCTTGCTGGCTGCCAAGAATTCTTATACAACAGCAACTTAACCACCATCTTTCTAGTGGAACTGTAACATTCACATAGACCAGAGTTGCTAACTTCAGGGTCAAAGAAGTGAAACTATTTAGAGGAGAGGATATGTTGGAGATAAAGATAATAGGCATGAAGTTCAGGCCTATGGTCATGAGGATACTTCTTGAGTATTGGGTTTTTGAGTCGTTTTGTTTCTTAGAGTAGTTTCAGTTCACAGCAGAATTAGGAGGAGGGAAAGTATAGAGATTTCCCATATACATATATATATATATACACACACTTTTATATATATATATATATATATATATATATATATCCCCTTCCTCTGCATATACAATACATAGCTTCTTTACTCATTATCAACATTCCCCACCAAAGTAGTCCATAATCAATGAACAATAAACAATCGATGAACCTGCATTGACCTATCATCTCCCACAGTCCATAGTTTGTTTACCTTAGATTTCAGTCTTAGTGCTGCATGTTCTTTTGGGCTTAGGCAAATTTATAATGACATGTATCCATCATTACAATATTGTAGGAGATTTTCACTGCCCTAAAAACTCTCCATGTTTTTCTGTCCCCTCACCAACTTCTGGCAACCACCAAACTTTTCAACTGTCTCTCTAGTGTTGCCTTTTCCAGAACATTAATATAATCAGAATAATACAGTATGTAGCCTTTTCAGATTGGCTTCTTTCATTTAGTAATACATATTTAAGATTCTTCCATGTCTTTTCATGGCTTGATAACTTATTTCTTTTTAGTGCTGAATAATAATCTATCGTCTGGATGTTCCACAGATTACTTACCTGTTTGCCTACTGAAGGACATCTTGGTTGTGTCAAGTTTTGACAATTGTGAGTAAAGCTGTTATAAACGTCTGTATGCAGGTTTTTGTATGGACTATTTTTAGCCCATTTGATTAGTAAATACCAAGGAATGCAGTTGCTGGATGTATGATAAGAGTATGCTTAGTTTTGTAAGAGGACACCAAACTGTCTTGTATAGTGGCTATATTCTGTTTTTTTTCTAGTTTCTTTTGTACTATATTTGATATTTTGAGTTTATGATCCCAGGACAAGAGATTTTTGCCTGATTTGGCAAGGTTTGGGGCAGGGGAGGGGGAGATACCAGAAGACAAAAGAATATTGATTGGAGGAAGGGGCTGCTGGGTGGGGTTTCTTGGTTGGTTGACAGAAGACAATATTGTTTTAAATAGACCAGAAAAATACTAGTTCTGGGCCTGGGAAAGGCCTTGTTTGTTTGTATTCAATTTCAGAATTAACTGGAGGAGAACAAAAATTATTTGGCAATAGAAACAAAATTGACAAAATGATATCAAGGAAGTTTACAAATTTACAGAGGAAGGAAATCTTATAAATTATCCTAACGTGAACTTATTTTAAGAATTAAAAATGGTAAGACCAGCCTGATCAACATGGGGAAACCCCATCTCTACTAAAAATACAAAATTAGCTGGGTGTGGTGGCACATTCCTGTAATCCCAGCTACTCAGGAGGCTGAGACAGGAGAATTGGTTGAATCCGGGAGGCAGAGGTTGCGGTGAGCCGAGATCATGCCATTGCACTCCAGCCTGGGCAACAAGAGCAAGACTCCATCTCAAAAAAAAAAGCAGTAAGGAGTGAGGAACTAACATTTATATAAGTTTCTATTGTTAGGCACTGGAGTAGAAAATTAAACCAACATTTTATTAAGCCTGCAGATTTTATTAATCCTATTTTTATAGATAAGGTAACTGAAACTTAAACTACTTGCCCGATATCACAAAACAGATGAATCACAGAAAATTCAAACAGTACGTGACTTGCTGAACTAGCCTCTTTCCCACCATCATGAAAATTTACTTTAGGAAGTCATGAGTACATAATTAATCCTATAAATATTTGTTGAATGAAAGTGAATTCAAAAAATGGCTTGAGGACTTTTTCTTAGTATATTTTTAATGTTAAAATATTATGTTTAGCGAAAAACTTTTTACTCCTTATTTTTCCTTTGAGTTTGAAAATGCTGTTGTGGACTTTCCTGCTGGTATGAAAGTATGTTCTTGACATTTGGATATCCTTCCAAATTTAAGAAACCATTAACTAGGTTTGAGTATCATTTTTAGGATAAAGGCCAGAAATGTTCTCTAGTGACATCAGGAAGGCATTCGAAGAAAATTTCTTGTTAAGCAAGGTACTGACCACATGCCTTTTAAAATACTTAAAAATCACTTTTGTTATTGACATGTACATGTAGGAAACTACATAAATCACAAATGAATGATCACAATATGGGTACACTCGGGTAACCACTGCTCTAATAAAAAAAAAAAATAGACCAGCCTCCTAGAGTACCCTTAGGCCTCCTGAAATCACAGTCCCCACCTTCCCTGCTAAGATAACCACTACCTTAAATTCTAACAGAGTTTTGCTGGTTGTTGAATTCAGTATAAATGAAATCCTAAGATTGGTTCTCTTGGTTTGTACCTGAAATCTTGAAACTTGTGGCAGGCCCTGCACTTTAGTTTCTATCTCCATAGTCCTGTGAATCTGTCAAAGTCTCTTCTCAATTTCTCACCATCTCAGCCACTGCTTTTATATCACAATATTCCTTGGGGGCAAAATGTTGCCAAGCTTCTGCCCTTTGCTGTTTCTCTTCTCCTGGTCCTTGGTCCCACAAATTCTCATTTATTTGGTATCTTTTCGATTATTTTAAACATGTTTTTCATATGATATTTATCTGGCTTTTTCATTTGTTTCTGGTGAGAAGTTGGTTCTAAAAAACCTAGTTCACCCTTGCTAGAAGTTAAACTTACTTTGTTTTTTAAAGGATGGCCATTGGCTCTTTAAGCATTCCAGGGGCTAGGGGACAGGAGGTATAGGGTTTATGATTTAATAGAACTTTTGAAATGAATAGTTCTTTGTAGAAATTGGTTACATTCCAAGTAAGTTCATTTATAATGTAATGTGTCAGAATAAGTGGGACTGTAGAGGAATTAGCTTCTGTTTACAGCCAGGTCACACCTCAGTCTGTACACCTGCACACCTCTGAGACATTCCCTGGGGAGGAGAGAGTCACAGGTGCGTGAAGGATTGTTGACTGCTGATGGTGGCTTTTTTGCTGGAGCAGCTACTTATCCTGAAACCTCCTTGCCTCTTCTGCTTCTGTGTAATTAGTAGTATTATTGTATAAATTCAATAACAACTGCTAACAGCCAAGTGGTTTCTATGTGTGACACCTTACTGTATATGTAGTTCCAAATTTCTTTTTGTAGTCCTTTAAAATAGGTGATGATATTTTTGTTTCAAACATTTAACAAAAGATTGTACCACTAGAATATAAGCCCACTGAGCACCAGCACCATGGTTGTCATGTCTGCCACTATACCCAGTGCCTCACACACTGATAAATATTAATAAAAAATTAATGTTTTTTAAATAAAGGAACTCAAGTCTGTTTGACCCTGTAGGCCATATTCTTTATGTACTATGCAGTGTAATTGTTAATAAATATTTTAATTTTTCAAATAAAAACACTTCAAAAATGGCACATGCAAGTCTGACTTTAAAGGACTTTGAATAATAAATGTTAATAATGTAGAAGGAGGTTGAAATTGATCCAAAGAAGATGGTCCAATAGAGCTGCTCAACTTCTGACAGGAAACTACTGAAGGATGGAAGAGCTCAAGGTTAGAAACCTTGGATTTGAAACTTGTGCTCTTGGCAGGAATGAAATTTCAAGCGGTTTTTAATCCCTTTCAGCCTCAGTTTCTTCATCAGTAAAATAGAGGTGCTGATACCACAAGACTGTTGTGAGAAATAAAGGAAGCAATATATATACTTCATTCCTGTGAGTCTGTTTCTTATGAACGTCTCCCCACACTGAGTATACTTCTGATGTTTAAAAACAGGGATATTGCATGAAATGTGGCCCCTAAGTGCTAGCCAACTGCTTACAATTGCCTGTTTTAATGCTGGAGAATTAACTTTTGGGCTTACCATGAGACATGCCAACCTCTACTCCAGCTCCTTCTTATAGAATGAAGGTCTTAATTTTTCAGTAGCCCTTTTGTATTATAATTTGACAGACATATTTGTGAAAACCCCTGCTTTCTGTATAATTTTGTAGTAGAGAAAACAAGTTATGGGAAAAGATGGGATTAGGGACAGATTAATAAAAACCTGTATAACTTTGAAATCAGGCACTAACAAAACTCGTAATAATTTAAATTAGAATATTAGCACAAAATTTACAACATTTTATGTTTCTAATAAATACAACAAAAGAAGAGGCCTTTACCTTTATGAACAAAAATGGTGAAGGTAGATTGATGGAAAGGGAAGGCAGTGATAAAGGATCGAGCATGCTGAGCTGTGGAAAAAGAACAAAATACAGAAGGATGAGGGAGAGCTGTGTGATGAGCACTTCCAGGCAAATGTGGAGCCTCATCTAAGCCAAAAAGGCGAACATGGGCTGCTGGGCATTGAGTGTTTGTGATTTTGCATTTAGATGCTACTACTTAGTTACATGAACCAAAAAGACCTCTAGGTTATACAAACAACATTCACCCATTTACCAATTTTGTTTAAGCTAATTTTTAAGAAACATGAGCTGTAGCACAGCAGACTGAACTTGCTGTTTATCTTACTCATAACCATTAGAAACTAATTACCACTATACATCGGAGCCTTTTATAAACCACCATGGAAAAGTCAAAGGACTGTAGTGTACAAGTCAGGCAAGCAATAGAAATGAGCGAGGCATACCCCATCTACAGGGGACAGGCATGCTCCATTTCAGCCAACTATTGCCATGTGGGATGGAGGACTTGGGTATGGCCAAATCATTGATTTCTCCCCAGAGAATTCAGATGTCTGGATTTTTAGGTAAAATTGCCCGGTTCCTAAAACACTGACCAAAATATGACAGAGGGTTGGGATTCACTTTGGGCTCTCAGTTGTGACCTTAGGAAAATAACAGACTGTACAAATCCATTAATGCCTGTGAAGTCTCCAGGGAGCTTTAAAATGTGAGCATTATGATGGTTGTACATGGCGTGGCCTCAAGGGGTGGGTTTGCACAAACTGAACTCAAGATCTGGTTGTTGCTGGGATTGCGTGGGAGGCTATTTAATGTGTATTCTAGATATATTGAAATTAGATTTAAATTCAGTTGTCTGTCATGTAGGTTATCCACCATTCCTTGTTATTTCCCTATCATTGGGCTGTTTCATTTGTGCTTTCTCCCAAAGAGTGAAAAAATTAGTTTACTTTTGAATTTGCAGAGTTGTTTGTCCAGGATACATGCAAACACTTGGTGGAAAATTAGAGCCTATTGCAATTGCTTCAAACTCTTGCTGTTACTTTTCCCCTTATCACTATGTTATTTAACATGAAAACAATGTGTAGAAAAAAGTTCAAGTGTTTCTAATAAACATAGCTAATTGGATTCTCAAGTCTCTTCTGTGACATAAAAACTGAAATAGTTTTGAAGCTGAAGCACCAATTAATAGGGCTAGTCATGGAAAGAGCACTTACAGGAGCAGAACTTAATACCACATCTTTAGATTTGCATAATGGTTTGTTGGCAAGCCAGGTCTTTTTCCCCTGTTCCTTTTGCCTCTGTTAAGTGCTCTAAAAGGGTGGAGGCAAGTATTCTTGTCAGCAGAGACTTGGCAACTAAAGTCTCCTTCCTGGTCCCCTGTGCCTTGCTTCAGCCTCAAGACAGTGAGACAGCCAGCCACCCAGGCAATGTTTTATGAATCTGATGCTATGGAATGGAGGGCAGTAAATTAGGGGAAGCTGGAATTTGCCTGTCTGTTTCAGAACACTCCATTTGGGGTATATGAAATGTGTGCTGCCAGCGGGAGTTTCTGAGACAAGATGATGAAGTGGCAGTTTGCTTATATGATTTTATTTTTTCAGCTGACTTGGCCCCAGTAGATATATAGGAGGTGAGAGGGGAAAAAATGATTAAATTACCTAGTAGTAAAAGCACACTTTCCCCCTGCTTCTAAGTAGGAAACTAAGGAATGGTCGACAAATATTTCCATGAGGTAATAACTAATCCTTGAATTAGTAAGCTTCCATTAACTTAAAAAAATCAGTTTATGCCATATGCAAGTGAAAATGTGTACCAAATCATGGTGGAAAGTATAGATACATTCAGCATGAGATCAGAGAAATGAACTGGATTGTCCGTTTTCATGGTTCCTGCAGGAATCTATCATATTGTGTCTGCCATACTGTATACGTATGTTTACAGTCATCCCTCAGTATTGGTGGGAGATGGGTTCTGGAATTCCCATGTAATCAAAATCCACTGCCTCATTATTCCATGGTCTTCCAGGGAGCAGAGGAATTGTGTGATTTTTGGAGTATAGCTGAATTACCTGAGGTGGCCTTTAAAAACTCAGCTCCCATGCTAGGGAAGTTCTCAGAGATACAAGGTAGAAAGTGTCCTTTCTCTAAAAGAAAAGTGAAACTTCAAAAGCATTTAAGAACCCTTATCTTAGAAACCAAAGGATGCCTGCTGAGATTTGCCTACTGAATTACAGAGAGACTGACACCTTCTGGCCTCTCCGTCTCGCAAATCTGGGGTTGGCTGGTAGGAAGAAAGGATTTCTTTAGCGTTAGTGACTGAAGACCGTTCACCCTGTCACTAGAGGGCACCAGTTGCACATCAAATGTCTAATATGTACGCATTAATGCCCACAAACCCTCTTCAAATACAGCAAAATGTCAAATGGAAATGGCTTATAATAAGGTGGTTCCCTAGTGTCCCGGTTCTTGTTTACCCCATTTCTGCTGCTGAAAGGAGTATTCTAAATTTGACTTTCTGGTGCTTTCAGAATTTAATTCAGAACTCTAATAAGTTGCAGATAAAAAGAAATGTTTTTACCAAGAGTACATGACGGCACAGCACTAACTTTGCTACCATTTATCTGGTTCTTGCCTTGTGCTGGGTAATATGTGAAACCTTTTAGGAATTTTTTCATAGGGTTTTGTTTCAGATCCTGCAACAAATGAAAATGGTTTATATCAACCGGCTGTCTCCCCTGTAAGCTAAAATATACTCTTCAATATAGAGTATAGGTATGTCTCTAGAAAACCTCCAAGTTGAGATTTTCTGTTGAAATTTTACAAAGAAAACTGCCCGGGCATTTAGTTTATGTAACTCTTCTCTTCCCAGGATTGCACAGAGCGTTTTAAGGAAGTGCCAAGGGTCCCTTTCTACTGGCTTTGCCTTAGGTACTGAACCACTGTGCCATCCCTTGCTTGGGTTTACACCGGGAAAACCAGGCTCATTGTTTCTTATCTGTGATGCTTCCCTCAATCTATAGTTATGTTTTCACAAAGAAAAAGGAGGAAGTGAACATTGACCCCAGGACCATTTGATTCTGTTGATTGCTGACAGGTGTTGTTTTCTGAGTAGAATTAGAGACTCTGTCCACCTCAGATGTACCCAATGTCATGTCAGCTATAATCTGTGCCTGATGTGAGGTCACAACATTTCTGCTGTGGGAGAAAGTACATTCCTGGCTGTGCAGCAGCAGTTGCTGTGTGCTGTCCAGTAAGATCTTCAGTCATAGTGGGCTTTGCAATGTACACCCGAAAATGGAAATGAACCCGATGTCTGCTTATAAACTGTGTGAGTCCTGATGGATGAGCTTCCTGAGCCTAGTTGAAAGGAATCAAGAAATATGAATTCCAGTTGCTCTTGGAATCCGTGCATCTTCTTTAGGACTGAGGCAAGTGAGCTGAGGGGCACTCCCCGTGTGACGTGGGACTGGCTGGAGGAAAACCATTCAACGTCACGTATTGAAAACTTACTACAAGCCTGGCCCGTCATCCCATAGAGGAAGAAATGAGGCCTACTCTAGATTATGAATTCTTCCCAAGGCTATGCTGCTTATTATAAGAGGTGACAGGGTAACAAGTTATCAGTCACTACTGACCATGTGCATACCCTGTACCAAGCACCATCACTATCTCTGGTGCAAAAGGGAGACATCACCATACCCACTTTGTACATGAAAAGCCCGAGGCTGGGAGAGGTTCAATCACCTGCCCAAGTGCACCACCACCCTCCCCTCCCCTCTCCCAGCATTGTCACCACCCTTGGCACTCCCTGCCACACGGTGTCCCCAGACCTGCTTCCTTCTAGAATAGGAAAAAAAGCGTGATAAATTCACTTGTACACCCTGGAAAAATGGTGATTGCCAAGACCAGCCTCTCCCAGAGGATGTCTGGCAGAACAATAACCCCTACTTCTATCCAAACAAAGGATCCCTTTGTCAAACACGTTTAGAAAATTTAGAGTGCTGTATCTTCCTCTGAGAGATTCCCAACCAACATTACCACAGGAAAAGGCTCTGAGAAATCCTGAAAGACAGGAGAAACTTTCTTGATCAAGGACAGCCCTTTAAATTTGCTCTGGGAGGCACTGAAAACAGTACCACAGAATATGGTACTTCGGCATGCCGAGTGCTGTGAAGGAAAGAAAATGGAAAGGTCTCAGAAATAAGCCTCAAAACCAAGGTATCTCTTTGTCCTTCCCCCTTACTCTTGTTTCTCTTATCCTGTCTTTCCCCAAGCACCAGAAGGGACTGTCCCAAATTTCCTTATCTGGTTAAGGAAGCTTTTTTTTTTTTTTTCCCAAAGAAATGCAATTGTCTTAAGACTCTGTCTTTAGGAATCTCATCAAATAACGAGGAAAGATTAACCACAGGAGAAGAGAAGAGGCTGGGAGTTGTCACCACAGCCAGACAAACTTTTCACCTATTCTTCTGAATGCAGCTACTGAGATTACCTAGGAGGCTCTATCTGTATAATAAGACAACCTTTGTTCTTAATGGAGGTCCACCTTCCTGCCACCTCCCCCAGAGCCCAGAGGAACATGGTCTCAGACCATTTTTCTTTGGGTTCATTCATTTTCATGGAAAATTGATTACTCCTTCATCACCATCTCCCCTTCCCCTATGAAGAGGGGTATGAAAGCATCCAGGCCTCATTGGCTTACTGGGTAATCACTCTCCTGTGATTTCCCCTGTATACTTTAAATACATTTTGTATGCCTTTTTCTTGTATTAATCTGCCTTTCATCCATTTCTTTCATTCATTCCTTACCTATATTAGGAGGCAATCCCTCAGGGGGCAAAGAGGAAGATTTCTTTCCACGCCTACAGCATGAAACACCTGCGTTGGAGGTATTCGACTCTGAGCCCCATTTTCATCTGTAAAATGAGTTCATGTATGTAAAAGCATTTAGAACAGTGGATGACAGTAAAATTCAGTATATGCAGTAACTGTGGGGCCCTAATAAATCAATAAGTTAAAAGGAACCAGGAAGGAGTCAGGCTGGAGGAACAAGGACAGGCTCTAACCCAGGGACCTAACCCCATTTGCAGCCCTTTTGTGTGAAAAACCACAGCCAGTATCTTGCAACTCCAGAAACAAAAGGCATACGGGTTGCAAAACGGCTAAGAACAGCAAAGCATTTCCCCTGACAGTTAAAAATTACCCCAGCATAGTCTTAGCATGTAGCACAAGCTTATTTGCACACACCCCTCTCCAGCACGACCTTACAAAACTTCCCTCCAGCTCCTGCATCATTGCAGACAACCCCCTTCTCTGCTATCCTGCTTGTTGCATCCTTGCAACATATCTTCACGCTTTCTCTCATACATCTGCCTTTCTTTACCTATGACTGTCTTGGTAAATGAGCCCAAAGAAAAATGGTCTGAGATCATGATCTTCTGGGCTCTAGGGGAAGCGGCGGGAAGGCTGACTTTCATTATGAACACCACCAGCTAGTCGTCGCATCCCTGACAGCAACTATGACTATTGCTATCATCACCACCTGTAAACAAGGCACTACAGAGCACTTGGGGGGCTACATTCAAGGATGTTGAGAACATGTGCACACATGTTGATTCACAGAACAATCTTTTGGAGTCCCATCGGCAGTGTGAAAAGGATGGCTTAGGGAGCAGACAGGAGTTTTTTTATCAGACAGGTATGGGCCACGCTTTAGCTCCACTGTTGACCATCAGTGCAACCTTAAAGAGTTATATCACCTCTCCGTGCTTCCTTATCATAAATGAGAATAAAATAGTACCTTCCTCTTGTTTTTGTGTGAAGATTAAGGGGCAAATAACTCAACAGTTGTGGATTGTTATTACCATTAAAAAGCCAGTGGAGAATACCTGTTGAGCATGAGGGTGTGAAGCCTCCCAGGAGAACGTTTATTTCTCCAAATGGATCTTACAAGCTATTTTGATAGAGAGTAACACTGTCTTCACTTTAAAGTTTATTTGGCCAAAGGCATATTTGAAGTTTAATTTTCTCAATGTGATAAAACAGCGGAACAAAATCTGATAGAGCAATAGAGAAAAGAATTGACAGTTATTAAAAAAACATATGGAGAAGAGTGAGTAGCAGACCTCTCCCTCCGCTTTGGATCTGTGTAGCCACATCAGATCTCATCTGCTGGAAGATCACAAGCTGCCTTTGGGCACGAGGCAATGAAGCGCAGGGGCGTCATTGTGAATCGGTATGACATAAGACAAAGAGAAAGTGGAAGAAGTGGGAAGGAGGAGAGGGAAGAGAGAGACATGGGACAACCAATAAAACCTTGCATACACATCACAGAACAAAAAGAGTAGGTATTTTGTGTGTGCATATTTGTGTGTGATTTTATATCAAAGACGAATTGTATGCTATCTAGATCACACAAGTAGGGCAGCTCTTTAGATATTGAGTATGTTAAGGACTTGGACATCTTAAAACAGTGCACTTAATCAACTGCCTTTGCTACTTTAAAAAAATGAATGTCAGTTAAAAATAGATTGATTGGAAGCATGACAGAATATTTCAGATTAAGCCAGTGGAAGGAATCCTATGGTTGCTGTGCTGATGAATAAAATAATACTTGGAAACCGCTATCACCGAAGTGGGTGCTCAACAGATGTTAGCATCTCTTTCCCCTTTTTTCATAAAAAGGAAGGAAAAAAAACAAAGGCAGACAGGAGGGAGAAAAAAATGAGAGAAAGGAAGAAAGCCAAAAGAAAAGAAGTTAAAAAAAAAGAAGGAAGGAAATTTCCCCCAAAATACTTTATGCCAGCTAAGACATGAGAGAAGTTTGTGAATTTACATGTTGATGGTATTTGCAGATATTGCAAGGAGTTCTCCATACAACATCTTGTGAGTGAGTAAAATCCCATTGTGTAAGAAGCTTTTTTTTATTAGGCGTAACAGCCAATTCACTAGATAATACAAATTGTAAGTCTTTTTTTTTCTTCTATACAAATTAACAAACTGTAAATCTTAAAGAGATGCTGCTCCCAATCAGATTTGACATTTCCTCTTATGCTTGTTTCATATCTCTGAGGGTTGATTTTAAAGGGGAGAACAACGCTTTTGGCAATAGATACGTAATGTGCCTTTAAAAACCAATCTGTGAAATCAGGCTGCGATCATCTAGTTGACCTTGGCTGGACCATATGATTCTCTTGAAGTCTAAAGGTGTGAATAGATCTCTTTGTGTGCTCAGCCCTCATCTAAGCCAAGCCCACCTGGGTTTTGTTTTGTCATGTCCACAAGAACGCCATAGACAAGTAGGTTTCGATTTACAGATACATGTAAATAGGTGTGCTTTCCTTTCCAGGAAAAGGGCACAATGAGCTGATGCAGGTAATTTATACATATGAGGCCGTTTCAGAAGCTTGCATTGTAGTTAGGGCTTGGTTAAAGTTGGTCCTTCAGCAGGACACATTGCTCCCAAATGTTTGCTAGTAGACAGTAAATCTGGGAAGATATCAAGGACAAGGAGTAACGGGGAAGACCTAGACAGGAGAATTTTCAGAGCTGAAACATCTCACTGTAGAGGTTTAATAAATTTCACATGCAACCCCTTATTTTTCCATATTTTGTTTTTGTTTTAGCTGGTTTCTGTGTTTCAGGCACTGGTGATCCTTTTGCCTAGAAACACTAACTACTCTATTTTTTCTGATGTGGTTTTCTGTTGGATAAGATTTCCTTAATAAATAAGGTGGATTTGGTCTGGTCAGCTTTGTGTCAATTTTCTAGCTGTGTAGGTGGTTCCTTTTAATCATAAACAAAAGCTATAACTTAGCCATTTCCAAAGCTCAATGGCATGTACAGGGGTCCCAGAATAATGATTTTTTGGCTAAGACAACTTTAGTAAGTTTAATAAGGATAAACAGGTAGAACCGTTTTAGGCTCCAGGACTCTCCTCCTCTAAGAGTCCCCTTAGCCAGTCTGAATCTAATGCTAAGGAGGTAAAGGCTGCTTCAGTTCCCACCAGCTGCCTTTGAACAGAGAAAACTGATTGCATGGCCGCAGGTTGAACCTCAAGTCTAAGGAAATGACTGTTGCTCAGGGGAGGTATTAATAAAAAGCACCCTTTGCAGTTTTTCCAGCCCTATTCTACACATTTGTCCTTTGTTCCTTCACAACCCAGAGACAAAGAATGCTTCTGTCCTTTGTTGGGGTGGCCTCTCCTTTGCGGAGCTTTCTGCTCCCTTTCATTTCCTATAGTCCATTAAGACCGTTTCTGTGACCGGAAGGAACACATTGCAAGCAGTTAAAACAAGCATCCGGGAAGAAGCTTTCCATCAGGTTAAAA
Organism: Cebus imitator; assembly: GCF_001604975.1. Classification (NCBI taxonomy): domain Eukaryota; kingdom Metazoa; phylum Chordata; class Mammalia; order Primates; family Cebidae; genus Cebus; species Cebus imitator. The sequence goes on along the minus strand of NW_016107590.1, from coordinate 914,377 downwards.
CAAATGAAAAAGCCTGGCCTCTTGTTTCTCAATCTAGCTCTGGAACAGACGAGAGAAATAGGAGAGAGGTCTGCTGCTCGCGGGTGCAAGGACACATTTCCAGGTCAGCTGCTCTGTCCGCTGTCTGGACAGCTCTTGTCTCCCTTTGTTCTACTTCAATTTTTTTTTTTTTTTGGTG
>NW_016107590.1:856234-914164 GCF_001604975.1 Cebus imitator | reverse complement strand
TTTTTTTTTTTTTTTGCTTTTCAAAATTGTTTTTATACTATCTGTCGCTTTCTCACTCTTTCTGTACTTTTCCTTTTGTTCCCCTCTGCTCAAAACTTTTGACTCTCTCTGTCACCTCCCATCCACCCAGCAAATCCCCTCAGCTCCCTGCTCTATAATGAGTTCCTCTCTGTATGTCATGGCAATTGTGGTAACAATAACAGCTATAGGTTATTGAGGGCTTTTCATGAGCTTTTTATCTCATTTAAGTGTTTCTGTAATCTTAGAGGTGGTACGGTAATCAGGACAGGCTAATTGTTATAATAAGCAGTATCAGTATTGCTATGAAACCATATATTTCTTTTTCTCATGCAGAGTCTGATGTGCCTGTTCCTGGCTGGGTAGCTCTGTTGAGCAGATCATCTGCAAGCATTTGAGCAGTCCTTTTATGATGTTCTAAATTATCCTAGAATCTTTTGCTGAGAAGGGAGAGAGTGTACGGAGGATCGCACAGATGTTTTAGGGGCCAAGCCTCTGAGTGACATCTCACCACTTACCCCACATTCGATTGACCCTAAGCCTGATACATGGTCTTTCCTAGTTGCAAGGGAACCGGGAATTGTATTTTTCTCTTGTGCCCAGGATGAAAATGAAACTACATGGTGTAGGCAGTATTGCCTCTACCACTGTGGGTGGGGTTGGGGTGAGAAGGGCTTTCGACACCTCCAGGTGAGGGAATTGAGGCGCAAAGATTCAGAGTCATTAGCTAATATGTGGAAGAACAAGATTCCAACATTTTAAATATGACTCTAGAATTATACTCTTAACATTGTGTCCTGCTTTCTCTGTCTTTAAATAAAAATAGCTATTCCCTCTTTTGTGCTAATAGTTTTCCTTTTTTACAAGTCTTACTCAGTGCTTATCACACTGTTGCACCTTTTATACCAGACTGTGATACCCAAGAGAGAAGAAAAACCCCTTTATATCCATATGAGCAGCACGTGCCTAGGACACAGTGGGGCTCAAAAAAAGTTTGATGACTGGGCCAGGTGTGGTGACTCATGCCTGTAATCCCAGCACTTTGGGAGGCCAAGATGGGCGGATCACGAGGTCAAGAGATCTAGACCATCCTGGCCAACATGGTGAAACCCCGTCTCTATTAAAAATACAAAAATTAGCTTGGCGTGATGGTGTGCATCTGCAGTCTCAGCTACTTGGGATGCTGAGGCGGGAGAATTGCTTGAACCCAGGAGGCAGAGGTTTCAGTGAGCAGAGATCATGCCACCACACTCCAGCCTGGCGACAGAGCAAGACTCCGTCTAAAAAAAAAGTTTGATGACTGAAGAATAGCTGTGATCTGTGTGGTGGTTCACGAAAAGGCAGCCTGAAGCACTGCGTAGTGATTATATCACTGAATAGCTTTTCTAGATTAAAGTCCAGGGGGTCTAGATTACTATGACAATCATCCCCATGTAGCTGTTTTCAACCCATCCACAAGATGAAGCCTTTACAAATATAAGTAAGAAATGAGGAAATGACTTCAGCAAGGTGGTAGAATAGGAAATAGAAATAGAAACATTTCACCATCATCCTCCTACAGAAAAATCAATTTTGACAAATATCCACAGTTAAAAGTGCCTTTGTTAGAGTCCAGAAGTGCAGCTGAAAAGTTCCAGCATACCACTGAAGAAAAATCTGAGAGTAGGTGCACTGAAGAGCATAGAAGAGCAGTTTCATATTATCTACCTCACCCCTTTCACAAGGTGGCACAGCTCAGTTCCAAAGAGACCTTATTGGCCCATGATTTCTCCCAGGAGGAAAAATGAAAGTGTAATGAAGGAGTACCTGGCTCCCCCAGCTACACTGGATGCTGACCGAGAGGCCTGCTTCTTTCTTAACCCACCTAGAATACTGACATATTGGAATAAATTAGTAGTTGGAAGATGCTGGGAGGAGGGAAGAAAGGATGCCATTGGGCCTTACTAACTGCTCTGCCTTCTCCAATAGGAAGCAGATCCAAACCATTTGAGGCTCCTCAGCTATGGATCCCCCCACCCACCGCCCCATGGGCACTCCAAATTTTCTTTTTTCTTCTTTTTCTTTTTTTTTGAGATGAAGTCTCACTCTAACCCAGGCTGGAGTACAGTGGCATGATCTTGGCTCACTGCAACCTCCTCCTGTGTTCAAGCGATTTTCCTGCCTCAGCCTCCTGAGTAGCTGGGACTACAGGCACACACCACCATGCCCAGCTAATTTTTGTGTTCTTAGTAGAGACGGGGTTTCACCATGTTGGCCAGGATGATCTCGATCTCTTGACCTTGTGATCTGTCCTCCTCAGCCTCCCAAAGTGCTGGGATTACAGGTATGAGTCACTGTGTTCAGCCCAGGGCATTCCAAATTTTCTATGTGCCTCACCTTACCACCACGAGGCTGGCTCTCTGATTGCATGCCTGCTTACGCAACAGCAAGCACAAGCATCTCATGCAGACAGCTGGCTTGACTCTACAGGATTGGGAGAAAGTATACAAATTTAAGCAACTCAAGGTGCCATCATAGCAAAAACAAACAGGAGGCTCTTAGCATGCAGTTTGGCTTTCCCAATTGCTCTGGCTAGAACTTCCAATACTACATTGAATAGGAGTGGTGACAGAGGGCATCCTTGTCTAGTGGCGGATTTCAAAGGGAATGCTTCCAGTTTCTGCCCATTCAGTATGATATTGGCTGTAGGTTTGTCGTAAATAGCTTTTATTATTTTGAGATATGTTCCTTCGATACCTAGTTTATTGAGAGTTTTTAGCATAAAGGGCTATTGAATTTTGTTGAAGGCCTTATCTGCATCTGTTCAGATAATTAAGTGGTTTTTGTATTTGGTTCTGTTTATGTGGTGGATTACGTTTATAAACTTGTGTATGTTGAAGCAGCCTTGCATCCCCGGGATGAAGCCTACTTGATCATGATGGATAAGCTTTTTGATGCACTGTTGCAGTTGGTGTGCCAGTATTTTATTGAAGATTTTTGCGTCTATGTTCATCATGATTATTGGCCTGAAGTTTTCTTTTTTTGTTGAGTCTGTGCCGGGTTTCGGTATCAGGATGATGTTGGCCTCATAAAATGATTTGGGAAGGATTTCCTCTTTTTGGATTGTTTGGAATAGTTTCAGAAGGAATGGTACCAGCTCCTCTTTGTACATCTGGCAGAGTTCAGCTGTGAACTCATCTGGACCTGGACTTTTGTTGGTTGGTAGGTTATTAATTGCTGCCTCAACTTCAGCCCTTGTTATTGGTCTGTTCAAAGTTTCAACTTCCTGGTTTAGGCTTGGGAGCGTGCAAGTGTCCAGGAATTTATTCATTTCTTCCAGGTTTACTGGTTTATGTGCATAGAGTTGTTTGTAGTAATCTCTGATTGTAGTTTGTATTTCTGTGGCATCAGTGGTGATATCCCCTTTATCGTTTTTTATTGCATCTATTTGATTCTTCTCCCTTTTCTTTTTTATTAATCTGGCTAGCAGTCTGTCTATTTTGTTGATCTTTTCAGAAAACAAGCTTCTGCATTTATTGATTTTTTGAAGAAGTTTTTGTGTCTCTATCTCTTTCAGTTCTGCTCTAATCTTAGTTATTTCTTGTCTTCTGCTAGCTTTTGAGTATTTTTGATCTTGCTCCTGTAGCTCTTTCAATTTTGATGATAGGGTGTCGATTTTAAATCTTTCTTCACTTCTCTGGTTGGCATTTATTGCTATAAATTTTCCTCTAGACACTGCTTTAAATGTATCCCAGAGATTCTGGTATGTTGTGTCTTCGTTCTCCTTGGTTTCAAAGAACATCTTTATTTCTGCCTTCATTTCATTGTTTACTCAGTTGACATTTAGGAGCAGGTTGTTCAGTTTCCATGAATCTGTTCAGTTCTGAGTTAGTTTCTTAATTCTGAGTTCTAATTTGATTGCACTGTGGTCTGAGAGACTATTTGTTATGATTTCCATTCTTTTGCATTTGCTGAGGAGTGATTTACTTTTAATTATGTGGTCAATTTTAGAATATTTGGGGTGGAGATTTCTGTAGATGTCTATTAGGTCCTCTTGATCCAGATCTGAGTTAAAGTCCTGGATATCCTTGTTAATTTTCTGTCTCGTTGATCTGTCTAATATTGACAGTGGAGTGTTAAAGTCTCCCACTATTATTGTGCGGGAGTCTAAGTCTCTCCGTAGTTCGTTAAGAACTTGCTTTATGTACCTGGGTGTTCCTGTATTGGGTGCAGATATATTTAGGATCATTAGTTCTTCTTGTTGCATTGATACTTTTACCATTATGCAATGCCCTTCTTTGTCTCTTTTGATCTTTGTTGGTTTAAAATCTATTTTATCAGAGACTAGAATTGTAACTCCTGCTTTTTTTTGCTCTCCATTTGCTTGATAAATCTTCCTCCATCCTTTTATTTTGAGCCTATGTGTGTCCTTGAACGTGAGATGGGTTTCCTGAATACAGCACACCAATGGGTTTTGACTTTTTATCCAATTTGCCAGTCTGTGTCTTTTGATTGGGGCATTTAGTCCATTTACATTTAAAGTTAATATTGTTATGTGTGAATTTGATCGTGCCATTTTGATGCTATCTGGATGTTTTGCCCATTCATTGACACATTTCCTTCATTGTGTCAATGTTCTTTACCATTTGGTATGTTTTTGAAGTGGCTGATACTGGTTGTTTCTGTCTACGTTTAGTGCTTCTTTCAGGAGCTCTTGTAAAGCAGGCCTGGTGGTGATGAAATCTCTCATCAATTGCTTGTCCATAAAGGATTTTCTTTCTCCTTAGCTTATGAAGCTTAGTTTGGCTGGATATGAAATTCTAGGTTGAAAGTTCTTTTCTTTAAGGATGTTGAATATTGGCCCCCACTCTCTCCTGGCTTGTAGTGTTTCTGCCGAGAGATCGCTGTGAGTCTGATGGGCTTCCCTTTGTGGGTAACCCGACCTTTCTCTCTGGCTGCCCTCAGTATTTTTTCCTTCATTTCAACCCTGGTGAATCTGATGATTAGGTACCTTGGGGTTGCTCTTCATGAGGAATATCTTTGTGGTGTTCTCTGTATTTCCTGGACTTGAATGTTGGCCTGCCTTGCTAGGTTGGGGAAGTTCTCCTGGATAATATCTTGAAGAGTATTTTCCAGCTTGGATTCATTCTCTCTGTCACATTCAGGTACACCTATCAATCGTAGATTAGGTCTTTTCACATAATCCCATATTTCTTGGTGGCTTTGGTCATTTCTTTTCACTCTTTCTTCTCTATGCTTGCCTTCTCATTTTATTTCATTGAGTTGATCTTCAATCTCTGATATCCTTTCTTCTTGGTCAATTCTGCTATTGAAACTTGAGTATGCTTTGCAAAGTTCTTGTGCTATGTTTTTCAGCTCCATCAAGTCGTTTATATTCTTCTCTAAGCTGTTTGTTCTAGTTAGCATCTCATCTGACCTATTTCCTACGTTCTCAGTTTCTTTGCATTGGGTTAGAACATGTTCTTTTAGCTCTGAGAAATTTGTTATTACCCACCTTCTGAAGCCTGTTTCTGTCAATTCGTCTGATTCATTCTCCAGCCATCTTTGATCACTAGCTGTGAGGAGTTGTGATCCCTTGGAGGAGGAGAGGTGTTCTGGTTTTTGGCGTTTTCATCCTTTTTGCCCTGTTTTTTTCCCATCTTTGTGGTTTTGTCTACCTGTGGTCTTCGTAGTTGGTGACTTTCGGATGGGGTTTCTGAGTGGATATCCTTTTTGTTGATGTTGAAGCTATTTCTTTCCCCTTCTAGTTTTCCTTCTAACAGTCTGGCCCCTCTGCTGCAGGACCACTGGAGGTCCACTCCGGATCCTGCTCGCCTGGGGATTGCCCACAGGGGGTTGCAGAACAGCAAGGGTTGCTGCCGGTTTTTTCCTTTGCTATCCTTGTCCCAGAAGGGTACCTGCCAGACGTTGGCCTGAGCTCTCCTTTATGAGGTGTCTCTTTGGGTATACGGGGGTTGGGGAGTTGCTTGAGGAGGCAGTCTGTCCCTTATAAGAGCTCAAGTGCTGTGCTTGGAGCTCCGCTGTTCTGTGCAGAGCTGCTGGGCAGGTACCTTTAGGTCTGCTGCAGCTGAACTCATAACCTCCTCTTTTCTGAGGTGCTCTGTTCTAGGAAGGCTGGCTTTATTTATGAATTGCTGTTGTGCTGCTGCCTTTTTTCATAGATGCCCTATTCCACATGAAGTAGTCTAGTCACAGTCTGCCAGCAGAGGCGTTGCTGAGCTGCTACAGGCTCTGTCCTGCTGCTGTGTGAACTGCCTCAGTAGTGGTGGACTGCCTCGGTAGTGGGGGATGCCCTTATCCCCGTTGAGCTGGTTGGTCCTGGGTCCAGCTGTGCTTGCTGCGAAACTCTCAATCCAGAGCATTTCAGATTGCTTGTTTGTGGGGGTGGTACCCGCCAAGCCAGATCTCCTGGCTCCCTGTCTCAGCCCCCTCCCTTTCAGTTGAGTGGGCAGCTCTGTCTCCCAGGCGTTCCAGGCACCAGCGGAAATGGTCACCCAGACTTGTGTGACTTTCTGTGCACCCACGCGGCACTGGCTGAAGCTGCCACACTGAAAACTCTTGGTGCTTTTCAGCCAGGGAATCTCCTGGTCTGTGGGCAGTGAAAACTTGTTTGGAAATGAGGTGAGCACTCACGCTCTGCACTGTTCTCGCTGGGAACTGTACTCTGGAGCTGTTCCTATTTGGCCATCTTGGATCCCTTTCTCTCAGGATTAGTTTTACTTAATATCAGACAAAAGAGACTTTAAGTCAAAAACTGTAACAGGATGCAAAGCATATTATTATATAATGACAATTCATCAGAAGGATATGACAATTATAAATATATATATGCACTAAACATTGAAGAAACTAAATATAGAGAGCAAGTATTAACAGAACTGAATGGAGAAATAGATAACAATATAATATTATGGGACTTCAATACCCCTCTTTTTTACAATGGATAGATAATCTAGACAGAAAATCAATAAGGAAACATTAGAGTTAAACTGGGCTTTAGGCCAAATGGACCAAACAGACATATAGAGAACATTTCTTCCAACAGTAGCAGAATATACATTTTTCTCAAGTACACACAGAACATTTTTCAAGATGGGTCATATGTTAGGCCACGAAATAAGTCTTAAAAATTTAATGTGACTGACATCATGTCACACATCTTTTCTAAACAAAATAGTATGAAACTAGAAATTAACAACAGAAGAAAAACTGGAAAATTCACAAACATGTGGAAATTAAATAATATGCTCCTGAACAATGTATGAGTCAAATAAGAAATAAAAAGAGAAGTTAAAACTATCTTGAGACAAACAAAAATAGAAACACAACAGACCCAAGCCTATGGGGTGCAGAAAAAGCAATGCTAAGAGGAAAGATCTCAAAAACTATCTAATCTTATACTTCAAGTAACTAGAAAAGAGAAACAAACTAAACCTAAAGTTAGTAGGAGGAAGAAAATAATAAAAATCAGGAATAAAATGAATAAAATAGGGGCTAGAAAAACAAAGCAAAGAACTATGAAACTAAGAGCTGTTTTTTTTTAAAGATAAGTAAAATTGACAAACCTTCACTAGACTAAGAGGAAAAGAGAGATGACTCAACTAAAAATGAAAGAAAATCAGAAATGAAAGATACCTTACAACTAATACCACAGAAATACAAAGGATTATTAAACTGCTATGAAAAATTATAAGCCATTAAATTGGATGACCTAGAGGAAACAGATACATTTATGGAAACATACAACATATCAAGACTAAATCGTGAAAAAATCTAAGTAGGATAATAGCAGCTAAGGAGACCAAATCAGCAATAAAAAATCTCCCATCAAAAAGCCCACAGCCTTATGGCTTCCTTGGTGAATTCTATCCAACCTTTACAGAAGAATTCATATCAATTCTCAATTCTTGAATAAAATAAGAGGAGGGAACACTTGCAAACTCATTTTGTGAGGCCAGCTTTACCCTGATACAAAATTCAAACAAGAACACTATAAGAAGAGAAAATTACAGGCCAATATCACTGATAAATATAGATGCACAAATCCAAAATAAAATACTAGCAAACTGCATTAAGTGTTAAAGGGATAATACGCCATGATCATGTGGGATTTATTCCCGGGATGCAAAGATCGGTCAATGTATGTCAATCAATAAATGTTATACATTACATTAACAGAGTAAAGGACAAAAGCCATATGATAATCTCAATATATGCAGAAAAGGCATTCAACAAAATTAAACACCCTTTCATGGTATGATAAAAAAAAAACCTCAACAAATGTGGTATAGGAGGAATATACCTCAACACAATAAAGGCCATATACGACAAGCTCCTAAGTAACATTATACTCGATGGTGAAAAGTTGAAGGCCTTTTCTCTAAGATCTGGAAGTAAACAAGTTTGCTCACTCTCGTCACTTCTCTTCAACATAATAATCAAAGTTGTAGAGTAATTAGGCAAGAAACAGAAATAAAAGGTCCCCATATGTGAAGGAAGAAGTAAAATTGCCTCTGTTTACAGATGATATGATCTTATACACAGAAAATCCTAACACACGCCACCAAAAACTGTTAGAACTAATGATGAATTGGCCAGGCACAGTGGCTCATGCCTGTAATCTCATCACTTTGGGAGGCCTCGAGAACTGCCTGGCCAACATAGAGAAACCCTTTCTCTACCCCAAATACAAAAATTAGCTGGGGCGTTGTGGTGTGCACCTACAGTCACAGCTACTCTGGAGGATGAGGTGAGGGGATCACCTGAACCGGGAGGCAGAGATGGAATGAGCCAAGATCGGGTCACTGCACTCCAGCCTGGGTGACAGAGTGAGATTCTGTCTCAACAAACAAACGAACAAACAAACAAACAAACAAACAACTACTGATGAATTCAGTAAAGTTGCAAGATACAGAATCAACATACAAAAATTGCCTTTTTCTCTATAAACTAACAATAAACTATCTGAAAAAAGAAATAAAGAAAATCTCATTTATAATAGCATCAAAAATAATAAAATACTTGGTCGATTTATCTTTGATAAAGCTGCCAATAATATGCAATGGGGAAATGATAGTCTCTTAAATAAATCATGTTGGTAAAACTGGATATCCACAAGTGGAGGAATGAAATTATATTTTTATCTCATACCATATAGAAAAATAAGTTCAAGTGGATTAAAGACTTAAGTGTTCAGAGAAGAAATCATAAAGGAAAAGTTCCGTGACATTGGTTTGGCAATGATTTTTTGGATGTGACACCAAGAGCACAGGCAATCAAAAATAAACAAGAGAGACTACATCAAACTGAAAACTTTCTGCAGAGCAAAGGAAACAATCAACAAAATGAAAAGACAACTTATGGAATGGAAGAAAATATTCCCAAACCATACATCTGGTAAAAAGTTAATATACAAAATATAAAAGGAATTCATGCAACTCAATAGCAAAAAACCAAATAACCCAATTTTAAAAATAGGCAAAGGGCATAAATAGATGTTTTTCCAGAGAGGATACCTGAATGGCCAACAGGTATGTGGAAAGATGCTCAACGTCACTAAGCATAAGAGAAATGCAAATCAAAATCACAATGAAGTATCACCACACACCTGTTAGGATGGCTATTATCAAAAAGACAAGAGATAATGAGGATTGGTGAGGACATAGAGAAAAGAAAGTCTTACACGTTGTTGATGGGACTGTAAGTTGGTATAGCCATTATGAAATACAGTATGGAATTTTCTCAAAAAATTAAAAATAAAAGTGTCATATGATTCAGCAATTCTATTTCTAGATATATAGTGAAAGAAAATTAAATTACTATCTTGAAGAGATGTCTGCACTGCCATGTGCATTGCAATATTCTTCTCAATAGCCAAGATATGGAATCAACCTAAGTGTCTGTTAACAGATAAATGGATAAAGAAAATGTGACATGCACACACAGAGGAATACTATTCAGCCCTAAACAAACAAATAAATCCTGCCATTGTGACAACATGAATAATGTACCTGGAGGACATTATGCTAAATGAACTAAGCCAGATACACAAAGACAAATATTGCATGATCTCACTTACATTTGGAATCTTAAAAAGATAAACTCATAGAAACAGAGAATAGAAAGATGGTTGCCAGGGGTGAGAGGGTGGGGAAATGAGGAGGTCTTGGTGAAAGGGTACACACTTTCAGTTATAAGGTGAATAAGTTCAGCATCGTGTACAGTATGGTGTCTAGTTAATATAATGTGTACTTGAAATTTGCTAAGAGAGTAGATCTTAAATCTTATCACAAAGAAAAAAGGTAACTCTGTGAGGTGAGGTATATGTTAATTAGCTTCATTGTGGTAATCAACTCACAGTGTATACATATAGCACAATACCATGTTGCACACCTTAAATATATACAACTTTTTTTGTCAATTATACCTTAATAAAGTTGGGTGTAAAGAAATGAAGTACTGATTCATACTATAATAATATGGATAAACCTTGAAAACAATATGTTTAGTGAAAAAAAATCAAATTATATATTATATAATTCCATTTATATAAAATGTCCAGAATTAAGCAAAGACATAAAAATAGAGTACGGATCAGTAATTGCCAAGAGATAAGGAAAGGGAAATTAAGAATGATTACTAATTTCTTTTTGGAGTAATGAATATGTTCTGGAATTTATGAAAAAAAACATTGGTCTGCACACTCTAAAAGAGTTAATTGTGTAGTGTGAATTTCATCTCAAAGAGCACAAAATCAAAAAAAGTCAAACAAATTAAGTGGAAATAATTCAAATGTCCATTAACTAATAAATGTGGTACAAATTGATCACGGGTAATGAAAATGTTCTAAATTGATTGTAGTGATGTTTGCACAACTCTGTGAATATACTAGAAACCATTGAATTATACTTCAAATGAATGAATTTTATAGTTTGTGAATATACCTCAACAAATCTGCAAAGCATAAAAAAATTTCAAAAACCCAAGTTGGAGTGTTTCTCTCTTTTGCTCAAATCCCTTCAATGACTTGCACCCAGATCTTCTTCCCTCCCTACCCCTCCCCTTCTCCCGTCCCCCTCTCTCTCCCCCTCCCCCACTCTCCCCTCCCCTCTCCTCTCCTCTCCTCTCCTCTCCTCTCCTCTCCTCTCTTCCCCTCCCCTCCCCTCCCCTCCTCTCCCCACCTTCCCCTCCCCTGGTCTTCGCCTCTCCTCGCCTCTCCTCTTCTTCCCCTCTCTTTTCTTTTTGAGACAGAGTCTCACTGTCACCCAGTCTGAAATACAGTGGTGTGATCACAGCTTACTGTACCCTCAACCTCCACAGGCTCAAGTGATCCTCTTACCTTATACTCCTGAATAGCTTGGGCTCCCAAGTAACTGGGACTATGAGTGCACACCACCATGGCCAGCTAATTTTTTTTTTTGAGACGTGGTTTCGCCATGTTGCCCAGGCTGGTCTTGAACTCCTGGGCTCAAGCGATCTGCCCACCTCGGCCCCACAAAATGCTAGGATTACAGGTGTGAGTCACCACACCAGGCCTCCAGATCCTGGCTTCCAGGTACTACGCTCCAATAAAACAAACCAGGGCTCCTTGAAGAAATGGCTGAATCCAAGGTGAGGGCAGGGAACACAGAAGACGAGCCCGGGGCATCTTATGGTACCAGGAGATGGAGCACACATTAAAAACAAGATTTAACGAAGTGTCCATTTCAAATGGATGCAGGAGCCAATCTGAAAGAGTTTCCAATGTCCAAAGCCAGAACAAATGGATAAAAAAAAAAACAAGTAATGATAATATTGGAGTATAACTCAAAGAATACTTATCTATGAGTCTATACTGATATAAATAAACAATAAGGGGAAGGGGTAAATCTTCCTTAGAAATATGAAACATGGAAGGAATGCAGGAAATAGAAAATCACCATTATAACACAAGTGGCTACAGCTGAGATCCTTTGATGGATATGAAAATTAGTGGGCAAAATTTTAAGGGGAAGCAGGACATTTTCATAGCCTCGAAGTATCTCTTCTAAAAATACTTATTAATTACTGTGGCAATTTTAACCTATGTTCACATATTATTTGATACTCCTCTTTCTAGAAGATAAAACTTAATTCTCTTCCTTTGAGTGTGGGCTGGATTACTAGAAGTGAATCCTACTTCTTTGTAAAAATCATGGAAAAGAAAAAATAGTAACTACCATGGAGAAACCTGGAAAGATTTCATCTTAACCTAGTGGTGAAAGCCAGCATCACCATTGGTAAGCCATGGTGATATCATGTACCCCATGACAAGATGTCATCAGAAGGGCACTTTCCCAGTGTAATTGTGAGAAAACATCAGGTACATTCACTTTTTTTTTTCTTTTTCTTTTTTTTTTTTTTTGATGGGGTTTCGCTTTTTTACTCAGGCTGGAGTGCAATGGTGCGACCTTGGCTCACCGCAACCTCTGCCTCCTGGGTTCAAGCAATTCTCCTGCCTCAGCCTCCTGAGTAGCTGGGACTACAGGCTTGCGCCACCATGCCCAGCTAATTTTTTTGTATTTTTAGTAGAGACGGGGTTTCACCATGTTGAACAGGATGGTCTCAATCTCTTGACCTCGTGATCCACCTGCCTCTGCCTCCCAAAGTGCTGGGCATGAGCCACTGCGCCCGGCCCGGGTACATTCACATTAAGGGACATTCTACAAATGTGTGCTCAGTCCTCTTCAAAAGTGTGAAGGTCATGAAAAGCAGGAAAAGAATAAGAAACTGTCACAGATTGGAGGAGACTAAAGAGACATGGCAACTAAATGCAGCATGATCTCCTGGATTGGATCCTGAGACAGGGAAAGGACACCAGTGGAAAAACCGTTGACACCGGAATAAAGTCTATATAGTTTTGAGCCAATGTTTATTTCTTACTTTCGATAAATGTGCTATGGTTAACATAAGACCTCAGTATTAGAGGAAGCTGGGTGAAAGGGGTAGAGAACTCTAGGTTATCATTGCAGCTCTCCTAAAATCACTTTAAAGTAAAATGTTTCTAAAAATACTGAGAAGAAAACCCTCAATCTCATGCTGAGTAAAATCCAAAGCCATTCTTAATTGCCTTCTAAGCCTGATGCGATGCTCACCATTCCCTCTCTGCCCTTGTCTTCTCTCATTCCTTCCCTCCTGCAGATGGCTTTGGCTACCTGACTCCTTTCTGTTCTTTCATTACTCCTGGCATGATTTTTTCTGGGCTCTTGACACTAACTGTTCCTTTTGCTTGGAAAGCTTCCCTTGAAGAAAGCTTCCCTTGAAGAAAGCTTCATGGCTAATTCCCTTGCTTCTTAGAGATCTTCACTCCAATGTCCTTTAATCACAAGGCCTTCTCTGACTGACCCATATAAAACCACACATGTCCTGTCATGACCTATACCCTGGCTTACTTCACTTCTTCATTGCTCTTATCACCACCTGTCATTCATTGTATTTTGTTTATTTTTTCCTTATCTATTCCCCTTGTGGAGGGCAGCATGATGGCCCCCAAAGACATTCATGTCCTAATGTCTGGCATTGGTAACTATGTTATACATGGCATAGGGGAGTTAAGGCTGTTAATCAGCTGACCTTGAGATGGGGAGATTAGACTGGATTATGTGAGTGGGCCCAGTTTAATCACAAGGGGCCTGAAAAATTGAAGAAGAAAGCAGAGAATACAGTAGAATGATTCCATGTGAGAAAGAGTCGACTTCCCATTGCTAGCTTTGGAGATGGAAGGGAACTATGAGTCAAAGGCTGTGGGCCGCCTCTAGAAGCCAAAAAACGTGAAACAGATTCTTCCCTAGAGCCTTCAAAAGAAACATGGCCCAGCTGACGCCTTAATTTTAGCCCAGTGAGACTTGTGTCAGTCTTCATTTTTTTTTTTTTTTTTTTTTTTTGAGGCGGAGTTTCACTCATGTTACCCAGGCTGGAGTGCAAGGCGCGATCTCGGCTCACCGCAACCTCCGCCTCCTGGGTTCAGGCAATTCTCCTGCCTCAGCCTCCTGAGTAGCTGGGATTACAGGCACACGCCACCATGCCCAGCTGATTTTTTGTATTTTTAGTAGAGACGGGGTTTCACCATGCTGACCAGGATGGTCTCGATCCCTTGACCTCGTGATCCACCCGCCTCGGCCTCCCAAAGTGCTGGGATTACAGGCTTGAGCCACCGCGCCCGGCCTGTGTCAGTCTTCTTTACGTAACTATAAGAAGATGCATTTATGCTGTTTAAGCAAAACAATGCAATACACCATTCTTTTCCTGTTTTTCCTGTAATACATTTGTGATAATTTGTTACAGCAGTAGTAGAAAACTCATTCATGTCATGAACAAAATCCCATTGCTAATGTCCCTGTGGGATTGCAGGTCTGATGAGTATGGGAACTCATATGTAACACAAAGACTGTTTTTTTTAATAAATTTCTCCAGGGGTGATGAACAAGTTTGTGAGCACGGTGAGTGTCTCAGGGTATGTGTGAGTACGTGTGAGTGGGGGATTGTGTCTGTTGTGTAAAGCATTCCTGCCATATACTCAGAGACCTCACAGGCACTGTTCCTATACTTGGGTTCAGTGCTAAGAGGTTCGGCCTTTATCATTTCCACTGTTTTTTAAATTTTGTTTTCTGTTTTTTTAGAGATGGGGTCCCTCTCTGTCAGCCAGGCTGGAGTGCAGTGGTATAATCACAGTTCATTGCAGCTTCAAACTCCTGGGCTCAAGCAATCCTCCTGCTTCAGCCTCTCAAGTAGCTAGGACTGCAGGTATAAGCCACCATACTCGGCTCTCCCATTTCTAGTGTTCAAGACTGAGAATCTTTATGTGGACTTGGAAGACATTTCTGAATACTTTGTCTAATCACCCTGTACTACCCGGTCTGTTCTAGACAAGAAATAAAACAGTGGTCACAGCATTCTGGAGTTTTATGTTTAAAACTGACTCTCAGACATGAAAGAATTCTTACCAGAAGAAATTGATTTATGAAGGCAGTACAAATGTGTCTTTTGTTTTTATTTAGAGAACTTATCATCTAGATTCAGACCTTTGAGGGGTTATAGATTGATGGGTGAATTTGCTTGTTTTTATTGTGTAAAATAACAGAAGAGCCAGAAGCAATATAACCAAAATATAAGAGAGCTTTATAAACAAAATAGGAGTAAATAGATACTTGAAAGATAATGTCCCCAAGCACTTTAGAAATATCTAAAGTATCCTAGACATTTTTAGATGAATGACTCTAAATTCATTTGAAATGGGCTTTAGTTGTTAAATTTGCTTTTCTGAATAACCCAGAAAAAGTTTTAGCTAGATATAAAATACAAATCGAACACCAAGAGCATTCACCATAAAGTGTTCATTGATGTATTTAATATAGCTGTAATCATGACGTGTCAATAGAAGACTTCAGTTTGCACATGACAAAAAACCCCTGACACAACTTGGCTTAAACAAGAATGGGAATTTACTGGCTTACATAACCATAAAACCCCAAGGTAGGGTAGGCTTCCACAAAGTGGATTCAAATGTTTACAATACAGTTCAGATGTTTTCTGCAGTTCTCTCACCTCTACTCTCCGAAGTTCGTTGGCTTTTTCCTTCAACTGGCTTCTCTCACTTCTACTGGCTCCCAGAGGGGTCAGCTTGTTCACATTTGACAAACAGGGCCACCCTGGAACTACTATTCTAATCATCGCGAGGCTGGGAAGGTCAGGGTTGATAATAATAGAGCAGAAGTCTGCAAACCAGGGCCTGCACATGAGATCTAGCGAGCTTCCTGTTTTTGTAAATAAAGTTTTATTGGACCACAGTCATGTCCATTCATCTGCATATTGCTTATGGCTGCTTTTGCACTATAATGGCAAAGTTGAGTAGTTGCGATGAAAACCTTACATCATGCAAAGCCTAAAATATTTACTCTTACCGTTGACAAAAAAAAGTTTGCTGACCTCTGTAGTGGATTAAGAGAGAATAACTCTTTCAGGTAACACTTAGCCCAGAAACCATTATCTTCTCACCAAAAGCAGTTAGTTAATTCTTGCTATGACTCTTTTTTCTTGTTTCCATCAAAGCACAGAAAGAGTTTTCTTAGGCAATTGCAGCAAGCAGTTTTTAAAAGTCAAGAGTTGGGTTTCCGATGTTTTAGGATTTACATGGGTCTTCTGAATGGCTAATAGTTTGCTATTGCTAAGGGAATAGAATGGAGGGCTGTACTGCAAATTCATACAAATGGCACATGCTAGAGGCCAGATTCTGCATAAGCACTTTATATGTATTAATCTCTCACAAAGTCATGTGAGGGATGTTCTTTGATTATTCCTACTTTATAGATGAGCCACTGAGAGCTTAGGAAATATCTTCAGTTTACACAGCTGGTAAGAGGAACACCTATCATTGAAAGCCAGATTGTGGGACTCCAGCATCCATGATGTTAATCAGTAACAAGAGGCTGCCTCAGCAAATGCGAAGAGAGGCTAAGAATTATCTGCAGTTTGTGATGTGGCTCAGCACTGAAGATGAAAAAATGTGATACATGCAATGAAAGAGCAGAGGACTTTCACACGACCAGGAGACAAAACACAGATGAAATCAGAAACAGAAAATAAACGTTTGCTAACTGACACTGGGGACTCCAAAAGAGGGTGGGAAGTGTTGAAAAATTACCCGTTGGGTGCAATGTTCACTGTTTGTGTAGCGGGCACACTAGAAGCCCAATCCCCACCAGTATACAATATACCCATGTAACAAACAAGCATATGTACCCCCTGAATCTAAAAAAAAAAATTAAGTAAATAAAAAGAAAATAAACCTTCCCTCCAGCTGCCACTTGCTAAGAGCGGGAGCAAGACCCTGATGAGGAGGGTTCTGGAAGATAACACCTTAACTGTACCAGTGTCAGCTAGAATGAGTTCCTTAGAACATGAGTACTGGAAATTTCTGTATAGAAAATTGGTCCTGTGGTCAGCTTAGTTAGTGAAATAGTGCATACACTAACTCGCTAAGGGATATTCCCAGTACAAATGATGGAGACTCTGAGAAATGCTAGACTAGATAAACTGGTTTGCTTTATCTGGTATTTACTGAATTTATATGACCGTTGAACACTCTTTGTGAATGTGTATGACATCTATAAATATCCCAAAGAACAAAATTACAGTGCATTTTATTGTATAATTTAAATGCTTCATTCGAATGCCTAACAATATAATTTAGTTCATAGCCCGTAGTGTGAAACCATTGTTTCTTAAGTTATCTTTTTTGGTTGTCTTTTTACAATTTTAATAAGAGTCCTTCCAAGGTAATTAAACTGGAATTCTGAAGCAGATGGATCTCTGGAGGACAGATGGACTGACCATTTGAACCAGGTGAGCTTCCTTGCCAAAGGGTGCTGGCAAGGCCCCCTCCTGAGAGGACCTGCTACCTAAGTTTACCCACTACAATGGCAACATCAAAATAGTATTGTCATACTGATATGATAAAGGACTAAACTATGAGGAACAACTAAGAAGTGTATCAGAGTACAGATAAATAGCTGCAAATAGTGTAAGCAATAAAGTCAAAGGAACTTAAAGATTGCAGTTATGGGCATGGTATGGATGACTACCAACAGGAAACGGTGCACGGAAGGAGGAGGTGTCTAAGCTGGACATTATGAGGCCTAGTGGATGTGGGCAGTGGAGAGAAGTGCGTGGGAGGTAGGGTGGAGGATTTCAGATCAGCAGGAACAGATGGGGCCTGAATGTGCATAGGACTGAGAGCAGTCTCTGTGGTAGGGCAGCAGGTAACACTGGGCCTGGATTAGACAGAGGGTGTCAGCTGTGGTTGGTGAGGTCTGAGAGGTGAAGTGGGCTGGTTTATGAACCACCTTGATAACCCGGCTGAGGAGTGTTGTTTTCATTCAGCTGATAACAAGGAGATAGTGGAGATTTCTGAACATGGTCAAAGTGTGTGTTGTTTGACATAGATCTAGTGAACGGCAGTATGAAAATGGATCAGGAGGGAGAAAGCTAGAAGAGTAAATAGAACTCCTTTATTCCAGAGAATACCAGAATCACCAGAAAGACCAAGTGATTCATCCCTACTCACAGACCTCCAGGATGAGAAGAGAAGGAAGAGAAATGTATATACTATTTACAATTTTATGCTACCAAGAAGGCTGACTTCCAAATTGCCAAAGTCAAAGTCGTTGACATTTTTAGAATTGTCTAGAGAGATTGATTCTATAACCAACTGTAGGTGGCCCAACCCATTGTTTAACCACTGTTATAATTAAGAGACGGTTCGCTTTCTTTCTTTTAAAATACCGCATGTGTATGTCAAGGGACCATTGGGAAAACACACTCTGTTTTTCTACAATCTCACACAACACTTCTGACACCAGATGTGTGGGTTTTTCCCACATCAGACCATTCTTCAACTCTCCAAACACCAGTTGGGTATTCCACAATTTAATTAGACTCTGAC
The DNA here is from genome assembly GCF_001604975.1 of Cebus imitator. Lineage (NCBI taxonomy): Eukaryota > Metazoa > Chordata > Mammalia > Primates > Cebidae > Cebus > Cebus imitator. The sequence goes on along the minus strand of NW_016107590.1, from coordinate 895,689 downwards.
ACTATCTGGAGTCAGCTCAATGTCACAAGACTGCTTCCACCTGCCAACCACAAGTCCAGGCCTCTAATAGTTCTGACTGACCAACTATACATCTGAGGTACCCACAAACCCCTCCTCGTGTTTAATAATTTGCCACACTGTCTCACAGAACTTAGGGAAACACTTGACTTGGGTTTACTGTTTGTTGTAAAGGATGCAACTTAGGAACATCCAAATCAAGAGATGCACTGGGAAAGACAAGGAGGTCGGAACTCGGAGCGTCCAGCCCTTTCAGAGTACACCTCCCCCCCAGCACCTTCACGTGCTCAGCCACCCAGAAGCGCATCAAATCTCTTTGTTCAAGAGTTTTTATAGAGCTTGATCTCCAGCCACCCCCAATTCCCCAGGGTCTGTTGGTGGGGATGAAAATTCCAACTCTATAATCACTTGGTTTTTCTGGTGACCAGACCCATGGGAGACTACCTAGGGGGCCTCCACACAAAGCTACCTCATTAGCATAAACTCTGGGGTGATCCAAAGAGGCTCAGTAAGAATAGCAAAAGAAACTGCCATGACTCAAGGAATTCCAAGGCTTGTAGGTGCTCTGTGCAAGGAACTGGGGATGAAAACCCAATTTTTAAAAGTTGTATCACAACTATATATGATTTGCTTAACACAGCATATTTGGAAAATATAGAAAAAAATCTAAGGAAGAAAATGAATCATGCACAATTTTAAAGAAAGTCACACATTTTCGGGGGTATTTCTTCCCAAGAGCAGTATGATGGGGCCTGTGTGAGGTGGTGAAGCCAGGGATAGGTGAACGCAGACGTGGCAGTGCTCTGTGGTCACTGCAGTGATGCCTGGCAGGAGCCCCAGCGTCCACCTGAGGCACCGAGGAGCCAGGAGTGGGCTTGAGTGGCGCTCAGGTGGGAGTTCATCAGTCATGCTTGTAAGCACATGTAGGTTAGGGTTAAATGCACTTGCCAGGTTTTGTGCCTTTCAGCCACTTTTCATTAAAGAGAGCAGAGCCTTAAATGCCAGCACCACCTTATGTGACTTTTCTACACACCACTCCAATATTTCAGGCTGTCATACTCCTGCTTTATGAACCAGACCAAGACAATAACACATAAGAAAGAAACACTTCTGCTTTGTTCCACAAGCTCTGAAACAGGTGAGTGTTTAGGAAAGTCGTTTGAAGGGGGTTACATCATATAACATGCAATGGGACAGCCTGGAAACCCCTCTGCAATTCAGCTCCTCGAAGCCCCGCACTGCCAGCACCCACGGCTGTAGCTCCTCCAGTTCCTCCCAGGGTCTGATGCTCCAGGACCCACTGGCTTTCCCTGAAATGCTCCTGATTCTCTGGCTTTTTCCTCTCCTTGCTGTTGCTATGGGAGTTTTCCTTTATGGATAACTCAAGCCTTTCCTTATGTAAATAAGTACAGTGTCTCCAAGTGTTTTCAGCTTCTTCTCTCTACCCAGTACTTCATCTGTGAGACAAGGGCTGAGTCGTCTAGTAGTTCATCTAGACTTCCAGTCTTTCTTAGAAAGCTGGGGATGGGAGAAGAAAGAGAATCATTCTGTTTTTCTAATATTGCACCTGCCACACAAACAAGTGGAGGTGAGCCTTATTAAGAGGCTGGAACTTCTTAATCCAGATTATGTACAGATTAACTCTAGGCAAAAATGATCTCTGGAAAGTAGAAAGCTGATTACTGCTAGTAAATAAATGAGTCCTAAACTGTAGTAGATGCCCAAAGAAAACTCTTACTTTAAATGAGCCCCTTTGTTGATGTTTCTTGCCACTTCAAAGCAAGTGTTTGTACATGCTGATTGACAAGCTGAAAAGACTGAATGTTGAGCGCAACCACATTTCTTCACTCGGCTGCACTTTTATATAGGACATTTCAGAAACTTCTGGGTGTTATCTCAGAGCTGAAATGATGACTTTTCTGCCTCATATTTTCTTAGTTATTATTATCAATCCCAAAGTACTTACTATATCAGGTGTATGATCTCGGTCCCCGTGCTAGTGTCATGACAATTAAAGATGGCTGGGTGTGAGTTTCACTATTAATAATGTCTATGGGTCTTTCTTGGAGTCTCCAGGCATTGGTAAGAATGTCTTTCTCTCTTGCTGTTGCTTGGGTCTGTGGATCTGATCTCATTTATGCCTCTCCTTGTCTCTGTCCCTTCTGTAGTTGTGTATAATCCTGGCTAGATGCACTGGTGTCGGCTTTGCCCAACCTCATCGCTATGCTTTCTTCAGGGATCCTCTGAGCACAGAATAGAGCACTGCTTTTCTGCCATAGAGAGAAGGACTGTAAAGTTTGGCGACTGTAAAGTTTGTAACTCTGCAGAAGGGATTTAGCAGCTTGTGATACAATATTTAAGGAAAAATAACCAACTAATGGAAAGAGATGAATTGGATATTAAAATTATTTCCAGATACCAAGATATTAGGCTAAAAATATATATTGCAACTGGGGACCAATTGTATAATGGGGACCATAATTGGAACCAATAACTATATGCCCCCTCAACAGGGACAAATAACTATAATGGGGACCACTAACTATATGCCCCATTCCTACTTTCATCAATAGTTTTAATTTATTAAGGCAAAATATTAAATATATTTAATATATTGATTGTATTCATATATTTATAAAATTATAAACTTTATGTATTTTTATATATTTTATATTTTACAATATGTTTAAGTATATTAAATCTATAAAATATAAATATATTAATTTGTGACAAAAGCAAAATATACAAACATAGTATAAGGATATCAATAATTTGAAGAGTATTCTTTTTTTTTTTTTTAACAGTCAGAAGGGTCTTTAACAATGATCTAGAAGTGCCTTCATTGTGTGGATGAAGACCCAAGGCTTAGGTGAAGCAATTTATTCAAGTTTCCTCTGGTTTCTGGCCAGAACTTCATTTATTGAGTGCCTACTATATGCCAGACCTTAGCCTAGGTCGTGATATGCAGCCACAAATGACATCAAGATCCCTGTTTTCTTGGAGTTTAAACATCCATGGAGAGACAGACAATAAACAAGTGAACAAGCAACAAATGAACAAGATCATTTCAAACAGTGATGAATCACTTGGTGGCTATGAAGAGGGGAACATGATTGAGAGGCATAGTCGGGGTGCTGAAGAGAAGACCTTGCCGCTGAGGCCTTGATGTGAGAAGTACTCATCCTGGAAAGCTGGTATAAGCCTGAATGTGTGTGGCTGGCCACAGCACTCCAAACTGCATCCAGAGAAAACGCCTGTGGGATCTTCATCAGTTCCATGAAGTTTCTACCATCGTCCTAGCATGATTTCAGAAAGAGAAATGAACACATATTAGTGAATGATATTTTGCAAATGAGAATCATGTATCAAAAACTGGGAAAGTTTTTGATACTATTCTAGGGCAGGTTAAAAGGAAGTTTACGTAGCATGCAGCCCTGCCCTTGAGGAGCTTACAATTTTATGAACAGCTTCTTCCACAGGAAGGCAGCCTCCTCAACCTTCACAATTGCTCTGCACTCTATACACGTAGAAATACGGAAGGCAGCTACTTTGACTTAAACAGGATTCTGATCAAGAGCCTCTTCTAGAAAGAGCTCATAGACATGCATATCCAGGGCTTTGGCTTTATGACTTATCTACCACAAACAATGGTGTTTAATCATATTGCACAGTTAAAAAAAGTCTATGTGTATATTCACAATATTGACCCTCAGACTGATATGAATTCCTAATAGTAGGGATTAATGAGAAGAGTCAGTGAAATTTCATTGAGCAATTGGCAGCATGCAAAACATTTTTTTTTTCTTTTAAAAATAACATTTAGCTAAACTCGTTGAGACTGAATGACAAGAATTCAAGCTACAATTTGATCATTATTCTTTATCCTGTCATCATTTCAGGATCCACTGTAAGATGGATTAATATATATTTATTGTTGATAATAATGGGAAAAATACATGTTGACAATATTATTTTCATGTCTGTTCTCATAGATATTCCTCCCAGATTACATGGGCTTCATATTATATTTTTTATTTTATTTATTTATTTTTTTGAGATGGAATCTCGCTCTGTTGCCCAGGCTGGAGTGCAGTGATGTGATCTCAGTTCACTGCAACCTCCACCTGCCGGGTTCAAGTGATTCTCTTGCTTCAGCCTCTTGAGTAGCTGGGATAATAGGCACACACTACCACACCCGGCTAATTTTTGTATTTTTAGTATTTTTAGTAGAGACAGGGTTTCATCATGTTGGTCAGGCTTGTCTCGAACTCCTGATCTCAAGTGATCTGCCCACCTCAGCCTCCCAAAGTGCTGGGATTACAGGCATAAGCCACTAAACCCAGCCCACATTATCTCTGAAGAAAGAAAGAAAAAAAAGCCTTAGATACTCATAAAGTTTGGAGAAGATGGCTGGACAAGGACAGAGGATTTTTTACAAACAGGTTTAATGGAGATCTTGCATTCTTCAAGACATATTCAAAGGACTTTAAAACAATTATAAAATTGTTTCCAGTCCCACTGCATTATGTTCCAGAAATTGTTAAGGTGGCAGGAAGATGGCATGGCTATGAAAAACCTAGAGAAGTTTCATAGCCTCAAAAGTGTGAAAGTCTGTGCTGCCTAGTCTTTGTCCAGGAAGCAAGAATTTGCACCCAGTCATATCTGAGAGCTAGAGTGGGGTGTGCTATTTGCTACAACAGAACCAGACAACACAAGAAACTGATTCTCAGAAAGCACAGCATTTCCCAGAAGGTATGAATGGTGAAATAAAAGGGTGGCAGTGTGAATGTGTATCCTTACTGGAGCGTAAGAGGAATTCAAAAGACTCTCTGCTGTCTTGTGTGAGCCCAAGCCCAACAGTAAAACACAACGTGCCAAAGATGTTAGATTCCTACCTGCAGGGCAGGCTAAGAGATGGTAGTAGTTCTGTGAAACTGATGAAGAATGTTTAGACATTTTCTTTGGAGGCAGTTTGGAATGCTGTGGTGTTTCTATTCTCTCTTTCTCCCTCACTCCAAGTCTTCCTATGGGGTAGTGGGGAGTGTTACCCCATGAGCCAAGTGAGAGGAGCTTCAAGGGACCACTCAGACAGCATGACCTTGTGCATGCACACCCCGTCCTAGCCTAGAAACTGTGACTAAATCAGCCTTGATTTGACAGAGCAAAGGGAGAGAGCACTGCCTTGGAAGGCAACAAGATGACAGGGCAAAGATGCTTGTTTTAATTCTGAATGAATTTGGAGTTTTGTTTCTTTAGTAGAACAGACAAACTCTGTAACTTCTGACTGAACTGAACTCAATATTGTTTGAAGGTGACTACAGCTTTTGTTATCTAAGCATTATTAGAAACCATAGAACTCCTTAAAATGAATTGAGGTATTGAATAGGGAAAAATTTAAAAATTGGTTTCTAGGTCAATTGACAAGCTGGTTTTGTGACCTGAACATACATTAGATTGTGTGGCTTTTGGGTTCCAAGGAAGAGGTTGAATACCAATGCCCAATGATGGTTTCTGTTTAACTGGTATTCTCTCTGAGACAATGTCTGCAAAGTGCTGTGCACAGTCTGGGACAGCAGAAGCTCTCAATAAATAATAGTCTTTTTATGCTAGTTATCTTTCACTATTATCACAAGGCCTCTGATTGAAAACACATCCAATTAGACCCTCAGCAGTTCTGATGTAGATCCAGACCTCTGTAGAGTGAGCCCTGAAGCCATCCCTCCCCAGGCTAAGAGGTGGCGGGCCCCTCTACCGTTGTGGCTTCCTTGGGAAAACTCGATGTTAAGTGATGGATGGGACTCCAGGGAGGTACCACAACAGGCCGGTCAGGCCATCCTGACTTTGAACGTTGTCTCCACAATCAACGGTGGGACAAATTTTAAGCCTCTCTGAACTTCAGCTTTCTCATATTTAAAAATCCAAAAACAATATGTACCTATTGTGCGGGTTTAATACCTACTTAATTGGGTTCTTGTGCTACATAATGGAAATTCAATTCATTTACTTCCTTCTTCCCAGCTTACCTGGCAGCGTTTCTTTTCTTTTAATTCTTAACACTCCTCTGTGGGAGCCTCACATTTTTAAACTTCCCTATTCTTTGCCCTGTTTGCTTTACTTACATGGGAAAGTAGTCTACTAAACCAATTTCTAATAAGATAGAAATAAATGATTATTGTTTAGACTGGAGATTTCTTTTAACAGAGGAATTTGGAAGATGGGAAGCAGAGGAGAAATCTCAGACCTTAACCTTCCCACTGTGTGGCCCTGATGGGAAAGGTCCAGGGCTGCAGAGCCACATTAAGCACCTGCACTCGGCTGGGTCTCCACAGAAGACAAAACTACCTTTTCTCCAGTATGGGCATCCAGCTCTGACAGCCAGTGAGCTGACATCTGCCACCTTGACTGGCCACCTGCTCTGAGCTCCCCTGTGCCCAGCTCTAAACTGGGAGCTTTACAACAGAATCGCATTGTGTCTTTGTAACATCTTGAAAGGAAAGGTATTGTTAACTGAGAGACCCAAACCAGGCAGACTTCAAAGCAGTTGATCATCCCAGCCACACCCCTATGAGAAGAGAGGATTGAAGATATTCAAGAAACACATATGCGGGCGAAAAGTAAAAGAGGAAAAAGTAAAAGTTGAACACTTTGAAAAGGGGAGCAGTGGGGGGTAAAAGATGAAAGGAAAAGTCACCAACTTTAAACGTGCGAGGTTGTCCTTGAACCCTATCTTCCTTCCTTGCTAGTTAATACCCGTTTCTGTTAGATCAGCACACAAAGCTACTTTTCACAAATCTGCCAGGTACTCAACTGGTAACAAGAGGTCAAACAGAAATGCGCATTCACGCCCTTTAATCTGGAGTTGGCATTTGGCAGAGTTTGTGGAGACTTAACTTTAATTAATTGAGTCCTTAGGAATAGAGCTGACAGTTTCCGTTTCACGGATTTTAGAAAGTTGAAATATTTTCCTCTAAGAACTTAGTTGTTCTCTAAATCCCCCTGCCTATGGAGGAGGCTATCATAAACCAGAAGACTTGATTTCTTAGAGGGTCTCTCCTATCACACAACAAACACAATGTTATTCGTCCTTGCAGGAAAATGTAGGTCCTAAGAGATAAGCAAAGGGGTATTCGGTGATAAAACTGGAGAAAAATAGAAATGTTATAATTGAGCTGTGGTCCCTAAACAGTCCTCCTCCTCTTCCTCAAAAAACTTCCTGGTGGCTTCCCATCTCACCCCACTAAAATTTAATGCATGATTTAGTCCTGCTGAAGAAACCTTGGCGCCCACTTGAACAGCACTCGCCTGATCTCAACCTCTCTCCAGAGGTCTGAGCCCACAGCCATCAGCCATCTCTTAATCTATAAAGTAAATGGGCCACATGCTGGCAGCAGAGATTGCAGCAGGAGGCTGGGCTGTGCTTGCCCCAGGATGCAGGCTTGTATGAGCAAGCCTGGGGGACAAGGAGGTGAGCCTGCCAGGTGCGGTTTCCATGATGGAAACTGGGCATCTGCTAGACAAGAAGACGCCCTAAAGGCAGAGTGAGTCAGGCTGCATGAACTGCACAAAGTGAGTTCTGGGGAAGCACCGTGTGGATCCATAATTGCCCCCAGGGATGTTGGGTTGTGTCCAAGGGAGGGGGCTGGAGTGAGATGGGGGATGAAGCTTAAGAGCTCCTGAAAATGAAGAGCCAGTGATCCAGGCTTCTGGAGTTGATCTTGGTGGACAACCTCCCCTTCAGTGTGGGCAGTACCTGCCTTGATGTGACCTCGCTAGGAACTGCCAGTGGCCTTGTCATATGTTAGCGCCCTGGCCAGGTAGGAGCTGCAGGGGCAGCACTCTGGTGTGTGCCCACAGTGCTGTACCTCTGGTGAACATTGTCAATGATGGCGGACACTGGGTTACAGTTGGCTTTGGGGATCGCCGTGACAAGAGACAATCTACAGTGAGCAGCAGTAATAGCTGTGAACACAGAGAAGTGCTTTACAGAACGTGGACAGGACCTCTCTGAGAATTCCCATTATTATTCCCAAGCTGTATTCCCAATGTAGAGCTGCTAGACTTCCTCCTGACCCAGTGGAAACTGAGTCAGAGAAATCCTGTGTAATCACGTTATTTTAAAACTCCTGCTACCCCTGGTTGCTACCCCTACATGCTAAAGGAAATCAAGCATATGTGTGTTTGGCAGGTGGGTCTCTGCTTTGATTATTGATGGCAAGCTAGGAGATGAGACAGGCGGAGTGCTCACAGAGAACCATGCTGGGTCGGGAAATCGAGGGGCTCTGAGGCTGGAAGTTGAAGAGACCCAGTGTGGTTATTAACTTTCCCTCAAAGCCAAGGAAAAGTCAATAACCACACTGGATCTCTTCAACATCCTGCTAGGAAAGGAAGTTGGAAGGATTCAGTCAATAGAAAGAATAAAACTCAATAACCACTTTCCTTCCTACTGACAGCCAGGCCAGGCTGTCAGCAACACCACTGATTCCCTAGATCTGGCCTATCCCCTTGACACTAGTGGAGTAGTCTGGGGACTCATTTTCCAAGGAGGGTGCCCTAATTTAGCCTTGGCAGTAAGTGGTGTTTCGGCAGAGGGATGCAATTCTGAGCAAAACGTGTGTTGGATGCTTGGACACATCTGACCTAGCCACTTTAGCATCACGAGTAGTCTGGGATGATGACTGAGTTGAGTGTAGGGTAGGGAGCTATGTCTCTAGAGAGCTGTGGGGCTGAGAACAGTCTTAGATGAACAATATACCAATGCTGCTCTCCCCTGAGTGGGAGCATCTCCTATCAGGGTAGCACCGGTGGACTGCTGTGGTCTACTCAGCAGGCGAGGCCTACCTTCACACAGTGGGAATAACAGCCACCACCACTGAAGCAGCGCGTACATTACTTGACTGATCATGGAAGTGGCCCACTCTCTCTCCCGAAAGGGCTGGCTATCAAAATTGACCCCTTTGACTAAGTAAATACCTCTGGGTCTTAGAACTTCTTTTGGGAAGGAAGGCCCCAGGAATGGAAGAAACACTTTCCTCCATGGGTGGATTGATAGCTTCATTTAATTTAGATATTTTAAAAAATGGTACCTTATTTTGCCCCCCAAGCTGGTAAGATAGGACAGAACGATTCCATATTACACTGTGCAGATTACTGAGAAGCCAGTAAATGTGTGTTCCTATTCACTTTCCAATTGTCTTTAGTGCCTCAACAGGGCTGAAAATTTTGAGAAATCAGAAGTTCCTGCTGGTATCTGTGCTCGCGTGAATACATGGAAGAGCTTGCCAACAGATAAACAAGTGAGAAAAAAAGTTTGAAGCTTGTCTTCATGAATTAATTATAAAGCGCCTGAAGAAGAAGATAGAACTTGGTTTAAAAATAAGAATGTCCTGTGGTTTAAATCACTGAGCTGTCTCCATACCATCAGCCTCTAGCAATGATCTCTGAACCCTGTCTTTCTTTTCAGTCCTTGTGAAATAATGAATCCTTCTGGAAGATGACTAGTGGATAAAATAAGAAGTAAAACACTCACTTCTAGGAAAAATGGAACTAGGCACTGTCGAGTCTCATGAGCTTTATTGTAAAAGTTTTCTTCTTTAGATAATTACAACACATATCTCCTGAAATTCTGCCACATATTCAAGACCAAGATTTAGAAATGGGTTGTAGTCTTGCTTTAAGTGTTTAATTGCTGATGCAGATCCACTTTTAAAATGGCTTTATTTTTAACATACTCTCTTTTGAAACATCACATAGTCGGGTCTTCCCAAAGCCAAAGTCGGTTTTGGTCAGACAGATCATGTCCAGCAAGTGTCAAATTAAGCAGAAAATGCTGTAAAGACTGTTAAGGAAACCATCTTAGTCTATAGATGCTAATCAGTTGATTGGAAGCTTTGTTCATAGCATCAATGTCTCTTTCAATATTATTGCTGCTTACTGGAAAACCAGAGACTTAGAGCATCTCTGAGCCTGACTTTATAACTTTTTTTGTATTGGCAGTTAACTTTGGACTGTGGCCTGTCTTAGTTCCAGTCATCTGGAAACTGCCTTTGAAATGGAAATTTGTGTGCGGGAGGTTATTTAGGCTGACCCTCAGGAATAACACCTGTAAGGGAGCAAGTGAAGCAAGGCTGAGCAGAGGAAGACGTTGTGTGTGATAAGGTTGCAACTGAGGCTTGAGCTTACCCCACAAGGTGCTCTGGAGCTGTGATGACCTGTTTGTGCTGCCCGTATTAAGACACGGAGGCTGGGTCTTTGCCTCCTCCATCAACCAGTCTTTGGTTGAGGACTCTCCTAAGGGAGGGTTGTACCTTGGCAAGGCAGCTCCTTTGACTGACGGCAATCCCTGGAAAGGGACACAGCCACGAGCCCTTAACAGCCCACATTCCTCTCAGCTGGCAGAATGAGTTCCGTGGTTCTGACTGAAAGGAAGAGAGGTGGAGGGAGCATTAAGGCATTACACTAAAGATCTACAGCAAGTCCCCTTATTAAAGAGGCCCGTTAATTAAGGTAGAAGGTGAAAGCTTGTTACTGTTATTTGATATTGTGTAACATCTCACCCCAAAATGTAGTGGCTTAAAACAACAAATGAAAATAATGACTGACCCGCTAGTTTCCGTGGGTCAGAAATTCACAAGCGGCTTGGCAGAAAGGCTCTGTTTGGACTGCCATGTGTGAGCGCAGTCAGCTGGTGGCTGAAGCAGCTGGGGACTGGCCAGGCAGCTCTCTGCTCATGAGTCTTGCGGCCTCTCTGTTTGGTCTCCTGGTGTGGCCTAGTTTGGTCTTTCTCACAGTATGGCGGCCTGGCACTTCTTAGGACTCCACTGGTGGTGGCTTAGGAGGCTTAGGACTCCACTGGTGGGAGTTCCAAGAGAGACTGGAATTTTCTAATCTAGCTTCAGAAGTCATGTGGCATTACGTCTTCCACGTTCTATTTGTGTCAGGGGACACCCAGTTTCAAGGGGAAGAAACATAGATTCTACTTCTTGATGAGGAGCGACAAGATCTGTAGGAGCATGGGCATTTTTGACATTATAAAGGCTATAAAGCTTATATTTTCTGATGGTAATAAATCCCATGAAAAAGAACTAAACAACAATGGTATAACTAATATCATTTGATTCTTTTTAGTTATACCATTGTATATATGTGTACCATATATATGTATACCATGTATATATGTGTGTGTACCATACACACACTGCTATATGAGGGTATAAGACACACTACGTAAACAATAATTATTTCTGCTACAAAAGTCAGTTGAATGAATTCTTCACTAGTGTTGGTTCATTCTCAGCCTGTATTTTTCATATCATAATGCACAGTGCCCAATAGTCAATCACTTTTTTTTGCAGCAGTGTTAGGAAAAGATGCGTAGAACCTCAATTTTGGGCCACAGAAATGCTACTGTCTTCCTTATTCTTACTTACCTGAAAAAATATGGTCACCACATTGGGAATTTTGTAATTCATTTGGTCAATGCTAATACGTTTGTCTTTCTGAAGTTTATTTGATGGCTCCCAGGAGAAAAACACAACTACCTCTCTGTAATGAAATGTGGGAAACGAAACCCAGCCATGATGCCTCAGGGATTTGCTACACTTTTAGCATCCTTGTCATTCAGCCTAATCTCTCTCAATGCCATGCTAAGGCATCAACATTACCAAACCCGTGGACAAAACTATGGGGCAATCACAGCATCAGCATTTGCTTGGGGGAACAAGAAGATTAGTTTTAGATTAGGAATCCATCAAATTATGCTTTCCAAAAAGGCTTCTGGATTGTTTTGTTACAATATCTCTTGGTTTAAGTAGGAAAGGCTGCTTAGTTTACGATGTGTTGCTATCGAGTGTGCAATATACAATTCAGATGATAATAAATGGGACTCCAAATGCTTTTATGATGCAGAACATTTTTTAGCAGTGCTTGGCAGTATAATCAATGTTGTTTTCACAACTTAAAGAAAAAAGCATTTGATGGAAAACTGCTGTTACAGAATGACATTGTAATATGCTTTCATCAAAAGTGAACATCTTTAAAAACAGCTTTTAAAAGAAGTGATTAAAACCTCAAAGATGTAAAGTTATCTTAAAGTAAATGAGGAATATCTGTATATTTTAAACTATGCACCAAGTTTGGAGATAAAGTATTTTCATTGTTGAAAAAATATTGCGTATTTTAATCTCTAAAGAAAAGATTTTCAAGTCTATCTCATTGACGCTAGAGGAACTAGTTGGAAGATAGGTTTGCATATTTATTTGAACACCTTCAGAACTATTCTCAGTTCAGCCTCCGTATGACCACAAGTTTGGGGTTCTCTGACTAGAGTTGCATAGTTTCTCACAATGCTTAAGACACAATAAAGGGTAAGTCTTGGGAACCTTTAAAATCACTGAATATTATCAGCAGTGCTACTGCATGTTTTAGATATTCCCCCTACTATCTTTGAAGCCAAGATTAGGAGGGAAAATGGAAGGGGACAAAACAAAGGAGTGAGAAAGAAAAAGGAGAGAAAGGGAACTCTGTCAGTGATGCCCAGTGATACCCACGTTCCGTTATAAACTCACACCCAACTGATCCCAGCATCCCTGGCTATTATCAAAGTGTAAGTCCCTCCAAGAACTGTTCTTCCTCCATCCATTGCTTGGCTCATGGCTCTTCTCGGGGGGTCTTATAAGAACACATGATATTTATGGAAAAACTTCTAAACCTATATTCCTAAATCTCTAGACCCAATTTTTTTTCCCTGAAGTTCAGAACCCCATAGCTGAAAGTTTGCTGGACATCTCCATGTAGATGCCACACAGGCAGCTCAAATTCAACACATTCAGAAATAAATTATCCCTGCTGCCCATCTCATCTTGTCCCTGACATGCTATTTCGAGGATTCCTTGTGTCAACAAATTGCAATACTATTGACTTTGTCATTGTAGTTAGAAATCGGGGAATCATCCTAAACGATTCCATTTTACTCTACCCCCATCTAATCACCAAGCCCTAATGTTGCCATTTCTTGAACATTTCTCAAGTCGGTCCTCACTGCCATTGCTGCATCTCACATCCTCAACATCTCACACGTGGACTCCGACAACAGCCTCTCCTTGAGCTTCCTGCAATCACTACTCAAGGCCACCAGAGTGCTCATCTTGAGTAACACTTGAGCCTATCCCTGTCTCCAAACCTTCATGACTTTCATTCCTTAGAGCTGTACTTGCCCTAAGGAAGCCATGAGCTGCACATCGTTACTGGGCACTTGAAATGTGGCTAGCTGAATTGCGCTGTAGTGTAAGTGTCCATGAAATATACACCACATTTTGAGAATTACATGTTGAAATGATTTTTTTTATATATTGGGTTAAATAAGATATATTCTGACTATTAATTTCACCTGCTGCTCAATATAGCTGCTCAAAAATTTAAAATGAACTATATGCCTTGCATGATCTACCTTCAGTGCTAAAGTAGAGTCTCAGCTCCACAGACTATGGGCCCCTGGGTACCCCTGTCTCCCAGGGGTAAAGGTCTCCACAATCTGCAGGCTCAGGAAGAACTAAAAGTCTTTATACATACATGTCAAATTACCACCAACTGGAAAGTGGCTTAAGAACTCTGCGTGTCTGTGTGTGTGTGTTTTTTTGTGTGTGTGTGTGTGTGTGTGTGTGTGTGTGTCTGTATCTGTGCCTGGAGTGTGTGAATTTAAGCTTGGTCATGATCACACAGGAGATCATTATGAGGAAGATTGGAACAACATATTTAAGCATTTTAATTTTTAATAATGAAGAAAAATCTTCCAGGAGCTTGAGTGATAAAGTTAGGCCCTGGGCTGCTAGCTCAGAGAACCCAGATCGCTTTCCTCCCAGCTTCATCTTATTTCTGGAGGTACCTCTTCCCAGTTAGCGGCAATCTGAGCAGCATCTTGACCAACATTTCCCCTTTTTTATCTAGAGGAGAATTCCTAAGGATTCCTGGGAAATGACCTTGAGTGGTCTCTCATAAAAAGAAGGCAAGTGGTTCTATTCTATGTTTTTCAGCTCCCATCCTTTGTTCTCCTCTGACTCTCTGAAATTTGTCACTTGTCACTTTCCTTTTCAGACAGTGACGGTTCCCTAAAGATTTTTCACTCCACATCCTCTCTTGACCTTTCCTTGAGAGGTTGTTTCTCATTTCACTGTCAGCTTGCTGTGTGGCCCCTTTTTATTTGCGAGTTTTTAGGGTGAGCACTTTCTTGTGTGAACTCTCTGTACCTCAGGCTGTATTTTACTCTGGGGCCAAGTCTCACTTGTGGAAGAGTAACTTACAGCCACGATAAGATGCAGTAATAACATCCTAGGTTTTCCTGCAAGCTTTTGAATTCTAGGATTCAAATTTTCCCATTTCAAGTCTTACATAAATTTGACTTTTCAGGAGTCTCTTTATGTTTTGTAAACATTTTCGCTGAACCTGAAGAAATGTATCTGCTTTATAGATTATTGCAGAAAGTCAAACTTCAGAGAATTTGACTTTTACTTTCCTTCTTAATAGTTTTTTTTTTATTACATGAAAATACAATGTTAATAGAGGATCAAAATGAAGAGGCATTTATATTTCACCCTTCCTGGGTTACAGGATCACTGATATGAGTGGATGAGAGTCTAAGACGGAACCCTTTATTTACTGATAAATTCTAAAATAAGAAAAAAAAGAAAGTTTGGAGAATAAATTTTGTCTAAGAGCACAGATTTGCTCTTAAAGTTTTAATGATGGAGAACGTATTTTACCAAGTTTAAATTTAAAATAACTAAATTACCTTATTTGCTGAAATGAGATTGACTTGAACTTCAATTAAGTCACCTGATCTAGTCTAAAGTAAATGGTAAAATAATATCCAATGTGAAAAACAACCTGGTAGTAAAATAGTGGTGAAAATAGGAAAAGAGATGAGCAAAATAAATCCATCTCTTTCTTACTTTTTTCTGTTTTAGAAACTTCTACACAAACCAAGGTAAGTGAAAATGAGAATGAGGAGTTTTGGAAATTAAGATAGCATTCATAGAAGCCTGAATTATTTATAAATCTTCTGTACTTTATATATGTTCTAGTAAGTATAATATTAATATTTATTTAGCTAGTTATATACCATTATTCCTATTTTTTTAAAAGTGTGTTCTGAGGTGTTATGTCAAAGAATTTTTCCATCATGGAATTTTTCATGTTATTTGGGAGAGTGAGGCAATTTGTTGACTTCCATTTTTCACTAGTAAATGAGTGGAATTGGGTGAATATGATGAGGAGAAAGTGCTCAGGCTAAGGCCAGTTTTAGGTTGGATGAGGCTGAGACCCTGCAGCTATTCTAAGGCTCAAACACACTCGTTCCAAAGTAAAAGTGAGACAAAAGGCTTCAGCCTTTATTTTCCTTTTTCAAAAAGAGTTTAGTAAGTGTATTCATTTCCTATCGATGCTGTAATAAATTACTACAAACATAGGGCCTACAATAACACAAATTTATTCTTTTGCTATTCGAAAGAAGCGAAATTGGAAATCAGTCTCACTGGGCTAAGCTCAAGTTGCTGGCCAGCTCATTTCCCACTGAAGGCTCTAAAGGGAGAATCCATTTCCTGCCTTTTCCAGCCTCTGATGGCTGCCTGCATTCCTAATTCCATGGCTCATGTTCCCTTCCGTCATCCTGAGCACCAGTAGTGTAACATCTTCTGTCCTTTCTGAGCCCCTTTTTGATCTTTACCTCTTCTCTTCCTGACTTCAACTCCTTCTGCAACCCCCCTGTAAGGACCATAGTGATTACTTGGGTCTGCCCAGGTAATTTAGGATAATCTCCTCATCCCAAGGTCCGTAATGACATCTGCAAATTATCTTTTCTCTGTGAGGTAACGTATTCACAGGTTCTGGAGGTTAGCATGTGTGTATATCTTTGGGGGAGTGTTTTTCTGTATACCATAGTAAGCAAATGCTCTATAGTTCTTAAAACTTGCCCAGTTAGGCTTACTTCTGAACACCAAATCAACAGGATGCCCTAGAGTTAGCAGACTCTATTTTCATATATGAGGAAAGAAGCATGAAAGGAGAGTGTAAAAGTTTAAGCTGGAGCTACTGTTACAATTCTAATATTTATACCGCTTGGTCTCATGGGGGTCTCTGATAAAGGTTCGTTCACGGAGCTTGGACTTAGGAACTTAACTTTTAAACTTACACTACTGTTTGCAAGAGAAAATGAGGGCAGAAAGATCTAGATGGTGTGATATAAATTTTAGAAGTGCTTTACTTTTTTGGATTTCTTCCCAGCAAAAACATTTTCCATTTATAGTCTGCGCCTTTTTAAAATGACTTGTGAAGGTTTCTAGAGGCTGGTCAATGAATTTCAAATACTCTTATGGATGGACTAGATTAATTTTTACAGCTCAACTTTTTCAAAAGCATTAAATCAAGATGCAGATGCTTTTGTCAACTGTTCAGATCTTACTCAGATGCCACATTCTGTGCTGATTTTCTATAATAAAAAAAAGGAGGGGCATTCAACAAAAAAGTTCTTGGGAGTGAGATAAGGACAAATGAATTCTTCAAACTCCAGCAAAGAACATTTAATGATACACTAATTAGCAGAGGGAAAAATAAGCTGAATGGTTCCTGTCAGGCCATTCATCATTGCAGACTGGCACAGGTGATGACTCCCATGTACAAGTTTCTTTCAGAAGTCTGGGGTCATCTCAATGGGTCTCAAGGAGCACTCTCAACCGTCATTGCCCCCTGAGTACCTAAGGGCAAATCTGCATATGCAGCTTCTTAGATTTTCCACTCAGTCCCAGAGCAGCCCCCACACTAGAATCTCATTCTGCTGGTGTGGACTTTCACAGGACTTCCTTGCTGCTCCCCCTCCACAGTCTGACTCTGCAGAATTTTCACACAGGCAGCCACTGAAGGTTCCAGAGCAAGGGTTGAGACCAGGACAGCCTCTATCAAGTACCCATCTTTGACATCACCCGTTAAGATGCCAGAGATGTCATTCCCCTCACTAGTGGCTCAGCAAAGTTGTTGTCATAATGAAATAAGCCCTGAAAAGGCCTCCTTTAAGATTTTTAAATCCCAATAAATATGTCTACATTTCATTTTAACAAAAAACTTTCGAATTAGTCATCCAAATGCCAGCAAAGCACAGTCATCTTAAATCCTAATTTAAAAGTTTATTTCAGGTAACTAAGAGTATTTTTGTATGTGTTTGTTTGGTTTTACTGTTCAGCTCAGAAAGTGAGTTAGGAATTTGATTTCAAGAAGTCAGAAGAATTTTCTTTGTAGTCAAGTACATATTTTTCTTGAGAAATTTTAATAGTTTTGAATTCATATCTTGAAATTAGTTCATGTGGAGAGTGATGTTTGTTTTTTTTAGTTAATCTAATAATTGGATTTTGACTGTTACAATGGATAACTGCTAATTGCTTATGAAAGTGCACCTATTAAATCAGTGACTTTCACACTTTTTTTACTATTATCACATTAACAAGTACTTTTGATAGTGCATCCTAACACATATACATATTACAGATACATATTTACATACTTTTGAAACAAAAGTTTTATGAAAAATAATTTCCTTCCTATAGCTATACTCTAATATTTTCTATTTTATTCTATTTCATTATGAAAATGCTTGTTATGACCCACTAAATTGATTTCATGACCAGTAGTGTGAAAAATACTGTGCTATTAAGTGATACAGAAACCCATTTTATTTTGAGTCAGAAAAACACATGAACAATCCAAGTTAATTGCCTGAACATCTTCAATTATAAAGGGATTAAAAATTTAATCCTTCAATTATGAAGAACATAGTTCAAATTTTGGTGAAATTTATTATTCCATATAACCTTTGGAATAATGATACTGGGTAATCCAGCTATCAATAAAAATAATCCTTTTTATAATATGCGAAGGCCCTACATTGTCACGATTTCACTGTAACCCATTGTATTGCTTATAAACACCAGGGGTTAAATTTTAGCACATAGAGAATTACATCAAGGGTGTCAACATAAACTAAATGTAGGTATCTAAGGAAGTAAAATATTCATCCGTTTTATATCATTTGTGACTCAGAAAAAAAAAAGAAGTTACAAGGACTGAAGTTTATATTTTGGAGTAACATCAAGATTATGTCCAGCTGGTAGAAGCTTCATGAAGCTCTAAAGGTAATCCATTGGGTCACAGGAAAAGACATTACTGAGAAACATAAAGTTTTGACCAAAGAAAGATGAAGTGTCCGTTTGCAGGTGAGCTGAATGTGATCTAACAAAGGGTCAAATGGCCAGCTTTCAAAGTGTCAGTCCAGAAAAGATTAAGATGCTCCTGTATTCTGTGATTCAAATTTAAACGAAAACAAATCTGTAGAGTAAGCATAAAAACGAGCTCATCGAATTCTTCTTTTCCCAGTGGTTATCACTTTGCGGCAGCGTACTTATAAACTTGTTTCAAGTTTTTTTCTCAGTTACTTTGGTGCTTCTGCTTTGGAAGCACCTTAGACACATCCTTATCATCCTTCAGCTGCCCCTTACCTGGCCCAGCAGCTTCTGGAACGAAGTGAGTTTGTAATCTTGGTTAGTGGGATGTGGCTCATGGGTTTTCCTTAACTACGTATAAAGCACTCCTGCTGTGGAGACACATTTTTCTTACCTTACTCCTCCAACAGATTTTTACTGAATATAAATAACTTCAATTCATCTTCACTTTTATATTGCTTTAGTTGCTGCTTCTAAATGCATTTCGCATGAACTGAAGAGTTGGCCAAGTGGGTGACCTTCACATCCGTGTACAGGAGAAAATACAAAATGAGACCTGGGATTGCCATTTTAAATGGAAGAGCTGTGGCTGGAAGAAAAATAGCTCCTCAAGGCCCGCGAAGCAGAGCTGATTAGTTACAAAGAGCCAGAGGCAAAGCACCTCCCTTTGCACTATTTTGCTGAATTTCTTGACTGGTTTTCAAGTTCTAGGCCCTTTATGCAAAAGGAAGGCCCTTTATGGAAAGAAGAGTGGGTGAGGAATGGGAAATAACACTTGCAGAGTATCAGGAGCTTCACATGTGCACTCATTCAACTGGCACAACCAATATCATTTCTTCATTCATCAAATAGTGACTGAGTACTATGTGACATGCTAACACACACACGTATGACACATAGACATATATATATATATACATTTGCTAGTAGGTTTTGGTGAAAACAAGAAGATAGTGGAGTAAAAAAAAAAAGGAGTGTGGTAGGCAGGCAAGACCTCTCAATTATGGTGATCTCTGATTAGAATCATAAAGACACGAAGAGGAAGAGCCTTATCAGCTTGTGCAAAGCCCCTGAGGTGGGGGCTGCTTGGTACCTCCAAGAAACAGGAACGCCCACGTGGTGGGAGCTGAGTGAGAAGTACCAGATGAGGCCACTGGGCACTGTCACTTTGAGGGAGAGAAAAGTGTCACAGAAATATTCTGCTTGGCAGATCAGCTAGACACACATATTTAATAGACTACAGGAGGAGCTAGGAGTATTCGTGAGAGGATTGTTGCACATGCATGGTAAACAAACATGTATGTTACATACATTCTGTGTTCACTTTGGGGTGGAGACAGTAAAATGTAGTAAAATTAGGCTCTATATGTCACAAAGTGAAATGGAGGACACAGATGCACCCTGAGCGCCCTCTATGGGTTGGCCAGAACCAGTCTGTGGTTGATGCTCCCTCATGAGAAAGGAATGCTTGTCATGGCTGTGTCCGAACGCTGAAAAGGGAAAGGAATTCAGTAGCGGTACGAGGTAGATGGTAGGAGTTAGAGGAAGAGCAAGTCTTTCGTTCTTTGTTTTCTAGGGATGATTTCTGTTTAACTTTGAAGAAAAAAAAGTCTAATGGTAGTTAGCAAGGAACTGGGTGTGTAATGAGGCTTGACCAACCTCCCATCCCTTCATGCCTAGGAAACTTAGTTTTAAGTTTCTCGGGGGGTCTCCTTGGCCAAGGGGTTTTTTCAGTTGGTTGGAGAGTTTAGGATTTTATTTTTCTTTCTCAAATGTATTCTATCCAATACTGGGAACACTGAAGTATCCTGTTTAAGAGCAGAGACACTGGTGCCATGAAACCTAGATTCTATAATCTCCCAGCTATGTGACCTTGGGCACATTATTAGTCCAAGACTCGGTTTTCTCATTTGTGAAATATGCAGAGTAATCACAAGTACCTCACAGGGATCTGAAAGGATGACGTATGATAATGCATGTTCTTTGTACACTGTATGGCTTGTAGTGAATGTTCAATAAGTGTCAACTATTACTGAGCTGCTTTCGGCATTAGAAGTATGTCTGTTCTGATTAAATTTAAAACGGAAATTTGGCAGATAAAAGAAGTTCAAACTCAATCTTGCCAGCAGGTTATTTTTTTGTTAATGATATTAACAGGGTTAGAACGGCATTCTATTCATCCAGACAAGCTCACAGACAACCCACTGACACTATGAACTTGGATGTTGTGGAATGCTAATCATCCCTAACCATGTCAGTGTCAGGGCAAAGCACCACCAGCTGGAGGAAATTTAATCAAGGACACATCTTCTGCATTTTTATGTTACATTTTATGTGCATTTGAAGTAACTGTTTTGCATGGAAAAATCTTGCAACCATAGAATATTTATGAAGGTGGCTTCTATATTTCTCATACTTTGTCTCCTGGGCTTGTTCATTCTTCCATCACACATACACAGCCTACTTTAAAAATCATTTATTGGTTGATTTACTGATGATTGTAAAACTCGGTTAGAAATGTTACTGATCTTGAATTTACTGTGTAAACAGGGGAAAGAAACTTGTGAAAAGGAGTTGGAGAAGTAGCAAATAAAGAAAAATAAAGAAAACGAAAAATAGAAAAGATATAGTAAATGAAAATATGGAAACTAAGCCAAGCCATATGGAAAATGAGCATTTGTTTGTTGTGAAAAATGAGTGCATAAAGATAAGAGCTTATGAGAATTTCTAATGACTATCACCAGCATGTATATTTCATCCTGTCTCCCTTAGCTAACTTCTTTAAGAAAACGTGGGCTATTTTTAATTAACAGTACTAAAGGGAAGTGAAAGTTTAGGCTGCAGGCATCGTAAACATTTGCCATGAATCTTATATACTTACCGTTTACAGACACCAACTTAATTTCAGTTTGCTGACTCTACTTTCTGGGTTTTGGAACCTGAAAACGGCAACTTGTTGAGCGATAAGTTGATCATCAGGGTTCCCGGGTAAATAAGGGAGCTTACTGCTTAGAAGACTTTCTGCCATGGATGAGATTCGGCTTTCCCATCTGTATGTAGTGGGAATAATATGTGTCCTTTCATCATATCTGAGCAATTAACAAGTCAATGATTCTATCTGGCCAATGAGAGAGTGAGCCACTCATACTTAGTACTTTAAGGCAGCACTTTTCAAATGGATTCCACAACGCAATGAGGAGGCCAGGAAAGGGGCAGTGATAAGAGTTGAGACCACCCAACCCCAGATTAGGGATATGCTAACAATACTGACGACAACAGGCCTAGGTGAATTCATGCATACTGATTCCTGAGTGCTTAGATACTTCAACAGGCCTCTATCACTCGTGTAGAAGACAGGAAGATTCTACTTTGAAGAGTCCAAACAGCCTAAGAAAAAAGACCTAAAGTCACTGACATCAAAATTTTCTAGTAAATGGGCTACGCAGATGACCTTATAGTGAAGCTTAAAGTCAACCAGCCTTATATACATGTTTAGAGTTTCTAATCAGGGAAGACTCCAGGATGGAAGATAAAAACCAGAACAGACAGGAAAAAAACAACTTAGCAAGATAATAAAAGCCACTGATGAAGAAGAAATTTTCCAACACCTATTATGAATATCCCAGAGAGTTTCAGAAGATACTGCATCCATAAACTGTGAACAAGATGCTGGAAAAGAGGCATTCAGAAAACAAAACATAAGAAGAAAATAGAAGAAAAAGAAAGAAAATTGGTCAAAGGAGATAAGAAATTTAGAAAACAGTCTAGAAAATCTAATATGCAATAATAGAAGTTCAAAAAGAGCAAGAACACAGAAAATTGAAGATAGGGAATCATCAAGAAGATAACTGAAGGCATTTTCCCAAGAGTAAAGGTCATGAATTTCCAGATTGAAAGGGTCCACAGGAGGCCTCGACAATGAATGGAAATAGACCTATCTGTGGCTCATCATTGCGAAATTTCAAAACTGGGTACAAAGGGAAGATTCTCAAAGCTTCCAGATGGAAAATCAAGTCACATACAAAGCACTAAAAATCAAATGAACTCTGCAAGCTAGTGGAATTGAGAATCCCTTTCAAGTTCAGGAATAATATTATTTCCTATGTAGAATTCAATATAGAGGTAAAAGATCAACCAAATGAGAGGATAGAACACAGACTCTGTTATCAGACATTCAAGGCATTCTTGTCCAGAGCACTATTGGAAGATGTGATCCACTGAGACTGAGAGAACAAATGAAGAAGAAAAACGTGGAACACAGGAAACAGGAAGTCAAATACAGAAGAGAGGAAAAAGAAAACCCCGAAGATAATAATGAGGAGGGATTTTAAAAAGACTGCTCTGTTACAATCAGAAGGGGCAGACTGTCTACAGTGTTAGCTGGAAAATTTACAGCCAAGGACAGTGCAGGGTCCTTTCTCTCTTGCCAGCCTTTGCCTGGCAAGTGAAGAGACAGGTATAGTAGAAGTCAAAGAAGCCACTGCATTTATTGATGAGATCCATATAATGATGTAGGACTGGGAATGAATGATGAGATATTTAAAAGTATGGTTTCTACATTTCTGTTTCTCTATTTTCTATTACTGAGGTTTACGTATCCTTCTGGCAATGTGTTGGTCACTACTTTTTTTTTTTTTTAAGAGGTCACAATAATTATGCATAGTGGAAATGGGCACTCTCATCAGGATATCTGGAAGGCTGGGGTCCCCAACCCAGATGGAGTAGTGGGAAAGAACAGGGTCCTTGTCATGTAAGACAAGGTCTGCTCAGCTTTCCTTAGTGGGCAAAAGAGACTTCTTATGACATAAGACTAGATCTGTTGCTCAGTTTTCCTTGAAGAAATTCCCCGAACTTGTGCAAGAGAACTATGTTGAAGAACACAGAACTTTTGTTTTCACACTGTAGCAACCTAAGTGATTTCTGTATGAATTTGTGATTCTCAGTTCATTCCCTGGGGATCGTCTGATTGAGCCATTCCTCACATGGGCTACTCCAAGAGCATGCCCCTACATATATAATTCCTCTTAAGACCTAGAATTTAGCAATTTTGTCATAAAATATGCAGTTATTAGATTGTTTTAGATTTTTTAAAATATAAATTAATGTGACTTAGTTTAAGGATAGCCATTTAGAATATGTAAGTATCTGGAATGATATTAGTATTGATTAATGTCTTTGAGAAGATCATAGAGAAGATACTGTTATTTTTTCCTGTGCTAGCCTGTCAAGAAGACAAGTTGTCACCCCATCAGGGGCACTGACTCTCAGTAATTGGGACATGCCTCCATCCCATCTCCAGTGGGTATATTTTCTTCTCAGTTAATGTTAATACATGCTTTCAAGACAATTTAAACTCTACTGACAAATTTAATCTTTTCAGTTTATTAAAGTGTTCTGTTCTTAGTTTTTATATTGGGATTAGATGAATAAAATAATAATAACTAATGGAAATTATTGCAATGAAAATAATTTCCTTTACTTATGTTTATAAAAGTTACTAATGAAGTTCAAAGGCAATTTTTGCTTTATTAGAAAATGGTTTCATATTTATTTCCAGGTGACTGAGAAAGATCAGAAATATTTCAGTTGCATTTTATCTGAATTGATTGCTTTTATAAAGAACTTGCTTTTTCCCTGTGACAGAGTAATTCCCGTTTTATTTTTATGTCCCAAATCCTAATATGAGATTTAGAAGATATATTTCTTAGCTGATACCTTTTGTGGTTTATCCTGAAGAAAACATTTGTCATGGATGATTCTGTATCAACTATTTGGTTTATCTAGAAAACATATCCCTTAATTCTTTATTAACTTGAAAATAAACAATGTGGACAAGACTATTATGATGCTATCAGCTGTCAGACAGGAACTTCACAAGCATGTGAATTAAAATATATCTCTCACTTTGGTTTAAAAGGCATAAGAGTTATTAATGCAGCCTGCTTTACATTCACTCAGCAAAACTCCTTCATGTGCAACTCAGTAATTTTAACATCATTGTGTATTCCCAGAGTTTCTGAATATTAGCTTTTGAGTCTTACATTGTAAATGAAATTTAAAAAAAATCACACAGTTATGTAATGAGTAGTCATATACTTGAGATGTGCAAAGTAAACACAATTTTAAACATTTTTCACTTCTGAACTTGGTTGGAATAGAATGGCTTTTGTTTCTATTCTGCCTAATAGAAAATTACCTATTTACTTCTAAGTAATCTGTGTTGCTTATAAATTTATACTCAGTCTGTTTTGGGTAAATTCTTAGTAAAACTTAGGGTGTTTTTGTTTTTGTTTTTGCCTCCTTCTTCTCCTTCTCCCTCAGGGTTGAGCAGTGTTCAGTGGTGGAACTGAGAGGAGCAGATACGCTCAGTCCCGATCTGGAAAGGCACAGGAGCGTTTCTCTGAGTGGGGTGTGTGTCTGTGTGTGCGAGGTGGGTGTCTGTGTGTCTGTGTGTGTGTTGAGTGTCTGTGTGTCTCTCTGTGCATGCATACCCAGGCAGCAAAGCATTCCTGCTTATTACATGACTCTGGTGTTAGCAATGCCCCTGGGACTGGATTTTAAAGAATGAGTTGATGAAACACTATATTTTGGAATACAAATTGTGAATCTAATAAAAAAAATCTCAAGAAGTAAGGTGGTTGAGGAGATTTCAAGTTCCTGATTGCTCTTTAGTCAGGAAGATTTGGGTGAATCATGAAAGGAAGCTGAATGTCCCCATCAATTTCAAGAAAAGATGGTTTGCATAATCAGGCCATATATATGTATATATTTGCATATCAATGTACATTATATCTCTATTATTTGAACTTACGGTGTTTTTTCTCTGATCTCTAAATATATTAGAAATTTTGTAAGATTATATGTGTGTGCATATATCACGCACACATAAAAGCCATTAATAATATCTATTCTAACATTTTAACTCTTATCAAAGACATTTAGCTGAACTATGTTTTTGGAATACAATTTGCCTAGAAAGAAACTTTTGTAGATCCCTGCAAATACTATTTTCACATCCTAATCACAGTGCGTGAAATCCATAACTGAAGTGTTATACTCTTCCCCTTCTCATGCATGTCTAAACACCTGCACACACTCCCCTCAGAGATGGTTTTGAAAGAAGCGGTAATGGACATGGCATTGCTTTGGGCCCTCTTCTGCCCCGTTAGCCCCCCGGCTCCTCAGGCTCACCTCAGCTCATTGAGTATTAATGTACGCATACACGAGTACATCTTTGTGATTTTCTGTACTTGAGTGTGAGTGCCAGTGTAGAAAGAGAAACAAAAGGACAAGAAAACCCAGAATAACTCAACCACACTGCCAGTGTGCAGTCAGCTGCAGTGGAAAATTCCCTGAGGAGCAGTCACCTCATCTTCTAGTCTAAGCCCGGCATTCCAGAGTCAAGAGGTGACACACTGTATCCTGTGGTCCAACACCTCAGGCTCTGTGGGTTCCTTCTCAGATTTTACACAAGGGAGAAAGGGAACATTATTAACACTTTTCTGCCCTTAGGGGAAAAGCAAAATCAGGGAGACAGCTAGGCCTGCCAAGATGCCTTATGGTGACAGAGAATCTCCCCTTCCCATCCTGTTGGACCCTAAACACTTCAGAAATAACGTAAGTCATTTTCCAAATGACAATTTTGTCTTCCTACTGTGAAAATATAAATCATTAGTAGCCTATGTAAAAGAGACTTTTTCTAGCTCCATCTTAAAAAACTAAAGGTTGATTTGTTACTAAAAGAATGTGTATTTTGGAGTTTATCACTTCAATCTTGTGAACCTAATCGCTTCAATCTTGATAGTACATTGAGAGTAATAATACAAACTAGTTAACAGCGCTTCTGTAAGAAGTAACTGACAGAATTATATATAAGGAGTCTGGACCCCTTTACCCCAGGAAAATATGAGCTAAGCCTGAATAAAGAATGCCCCTATCCCACTGCTACCCATGTTCCAGGGACCTTGAAGGAGTCTGAGTGCCAGAGTCAGTTGTCAGTTCTGATCTCTGGCCCCATCACCAGGTCCACTGCCCCCGCAGTCTGGTGAGGGACCTAGGAATGAATGGCTATTTTAAAGCTTGCACTCTTTTCCTTTTGGATATCCGTGAGCTTGTGTGTTGATCCACAAATGCATCCACTTACAGTGAACAAGCCTGAACAGATAAAAGTATCTTAAGAATGGCAGGGTGCGGTGGTTCATGCCTGTAATCCCAGCACTTTGGGAGGCAGAAGAGGGTGGATCACAAGGTCAGCAGGTTAAGACCATCCTGGCTAACACAGTGAAACCACATCTCTACTAAAAATACAAAAAATTAGCCAGGCGTGATGGCACGCACCTGTAGTCCCAGCTACGTGGGAGGTTGAGGCAGGAGAATTGCTTGAACCTGTGAGGCAGAGGTTTCGGTGAGGTGACATTGCACCACTGCACTCCAGTCTGGGTGACGGAGTGAGACTCCACCTCAGAAAAAAAAAGTATCCTAAGAATTAGACACAAATCGGAAGTTTGTTCCCTGGCAGATTTCAACATTGCATCGTTATCGTGCAGAAAGGCTCAATTTTCTTAGCTGCTCTACAACTAATTGTTTTGTATCCTTGCTTAGAGAGATATACAAAATTGTTTTGTAGCATTACTTAGAGAGAGAGAGAGACTTATAAGTCCTTCAGTTTTAGTACCTTCAGCTATAAAATGATTACTAAAATAATTGCCTTCTAAATGTATCTGCAAAAATAAATGAGGACATTGTAAGCAATAAATAGTGAATTTCAGTAGAAACAGCTTCTCTAATCAGAAAAGTCAGCGACTACAATTAAAAATGTGAGAAACCATCCCTTTAAAATATTTTGGATATATATTTATGAAATATGCTTATGGTAATGATATCACTTTTTCTGAAGACATTTCTAAATCTTTCCTTAAAGCTTAGATTTACATAAATGCATGTTTATGCCACTGGCAAAAAAGAGGAATTCTTATTACTTGCATCTAGGGAAAACTAAATACATTTATGAGTTAGGATTCATTTAAATGTCTATTTTTACTGCTAATCATTTGTTTATTTAATGAAAAATATTTTGCCTTCATTAAAATTTTGAATGCTCAGAGGAATTTAATAGCAATGATCAAAGTTCAGTTAATACTCTGAAATATTTATACCTGTAATAAAGGTAAATGGCTTTGCTTAACCTGAAAATTGCTCTTTTAACCAGGGGAATATAGATTAAACACTGATTTATGAATTTGCTAACTACTTTTGCTACTTTTGCTTAGTATTTTCCTGGTCCACTGTTTTTTCTTGGACAAAACAGGACAAAACAGCAGCAGCACATATTTAATAAACATTTGCTTATGCCTTTATTAAAGACCACATGCAGAAATGTATACTAAGACTGGTTGTAATATGAGCCAATTGAAATGCACTTTTGCAGCTAATGACCTATTAAGGGTAAGCTGTTGATACAAGAAGAAAATTTAAATTTAAGTTTTGATATTGGAAGTATAAGTGGGTTAAAATTCACAAATGGACTAATTATGCTCACAAGTCCATGTATATAGCTTAAGCATATGTTCAACTTGAGGAAATTCAGACATATAGTATTATTAAGTAAATTCTGTATAGACTAGAGATTTCTCATGTATAATTATTATGTGGAGGCTTTTGATAATTGTAACCTTAAAATTTTGCTGCGTATACTATTTGCCATGAACATTTTTCATTTACAATCTGTATGGATGGTTATCACTATTAAGATTATATACAGTTGATATGTTATCTAAAATGTGTGGGACCAGAATTTGGGATTTTTTTCGAATTTTGGAATATTTGCATATACATAATGAGATGTCTTGGGAATGGGACCAAAGTCTAAACATGAAATTCATTTATGTTTTGTATACACTTTATACACATAGCCTGGAGGGCATTTTATTTTTCCCTTGGGGATACTGAATAAGCCGTGTGTTGTGCAACTCCCTTTTGGCTGTGTCAAATTGAGGACGGGTGTAAAATTTTCATGGTGTCATGTTGGTGCTCAAAAAGTTTTGAATTTTGGAACCATTTAGATATTGGATTTTCAGATTAGCAATGCTCAACCTGCATTAAGTACTTCTCTGAGCTGGACTATTTAGGTTTGGTGAGGAATAGAATGCCTAGGTGGTTATATATGAGAGCCTTGATGAAGCTCCAAAGTTGAAAAATTTCTCCCTCTTTGGCCTGAAATTACAGCTCTGATATAAATTCATTTCTCAGATTCTGATTTTCTTTATTATAATCCTGATTAAAGCACAGGATTTCAGAGAAAGTGATATATTGTCACTAATACCTATTAACATCATCATACTTATCACAACTCTTTCCTAGCCATGGAGAGAAGAATCCTGGGGCATAGGACATAAGTTGGTAAGTTTCCATGCAGGGAAATACAGAAGGCTCTTTTAGAAGTTAGCACAAGAGCTGACAATACAAAGACTCATCCCTGAAGACAATGTCTAGGGACAACCCTGAGACACAAAATAACTTAAATTCAGTCCCTGATGTACCCTAAATTTCAATCTAAGACATAAAAGTTGTATACGGGTTGACATGTTATGCATTTAACAGTTAAGTTGAATGAATAAGTATTCATATTGTATCATTAAGAGGGATACACTCTAACTATTCTGGTAGGTATCTATAATATATATCTGGTACCTAGATAGGTAGGTAGATAGATAGATAGATAGATAGATAGATAGATAGATAGACAGACAGACAGAGTATATATCTGGTAAATAACAGTAGTAAGTGCACCAACAATAATGAGAATACGTACTTAGAGCAGGCAGATTTGAGGAGAAATCCCCACATTTTTTCAGGGCTAGTGAGTAAATCTTTAGGGTAAATGTGTTGTTGGAGAAGCTGTTTACAGAAAGGAAAAAGGAGGGTTTGGCTTAGGGAAGGGAAAGAAGAGCTCACTTTCTTGAAGGGCAGGAAATGAGCTTGTATTGTTCCAAACAAAAAGCCGTAGGTACAAAACTGCTCTTGAATGACATCAAACATACTACCTTTATTTTTCATTTCAATTTGTAGATTAGAGTTTCAGGACGAAGCTTTTTCACTGATTGTCTTTTCATGAGTCATCTCAGTTTCTTGCCTTTCCAATAGCACATTTCCTCTATGCTTTTGTTAATCACCAGGGAAAAGGTAGGAAAAAGCGCTACACATTTTTTACAAACTCCTCCATCTGAAATGACCTAAGGATTGTTCTGATACATTTTGAGGAATGTTGGATGATACTCAAAATTTAGTCCAACCTAGTGATTCTAAGATTTTTTTCTACTGGGACATCAGTAGACTAGAGTTTGTATCTCTTTGGTGTTGCCCAAGTTTTGGAGACCTTGAGACTTGTGGCTAAGTACTCACTGTATTAATAAATTCCAGTTGCTATGATGTGCTTTTTTAAACTATATAACTCTGAAAGCGAAATGATTGGATTTTATACTTGGAGCTCCACTAGGGATCTCACTATCCATTTAGAAACAATGGGTCCATGGTGATGAGGACAGTAACAAGTAGGAAACTTTCTGAATTGGTAGTGAGCCCATATCTCTCCTGGGCACCAGAGAAACAGTACAAGTTATCAGCAGAGTTCAGTGTGGTTAAAGTTGTTCAGCTGGGGCGCAGCAGCACCCTGCAACTCTGAAGGAACCTCTTTTCCTTAAGGTTCAGAAAGATGTAGCTTTATCTGAATTATTCTGAAAAAGCTTAACACTAGGGCTAGCATCAAAATACACAAACATGCATGAGATCTTTTCTTTCTATTTAGGTTTATTTTCTCTCTTTTTTCTGTGCGGAATGATAATAGGAGAAGCAGTTAATTTCATTAACAATCATGGCTTATATCCTGTCTTTTCAGTTCTGATGCTAATCACAGTAAAGGCCCAGCAGCCTCTTGAAGCACTGCTGAGCAATCCATGTTCAACTGTGACCCGAATTTTAAAAGTAAAAAACAAAGTCAATGTTTCCAAATAATTTCTCGAGAAATGTTTTTACAAGTAGCATAGTACAACTCTTAAGGGTTCTATAGTATACAAGCCTTATATCGTAGATGTATAGTATAACAACTCTTAAGGGTATGACATTTGAGTTATTTATTTCCCTATTTTCTCTCCTTTCTTGTATTGGTTTGCAAGTTCCAGTGACCCCTTAGCACTCACATAAATTACTGTTATTTCAAGCATCTGATTATCGCTCATTTAGATGAGGAAAATATGATTATTGTCCTCAGAGAATGTATAGAGTTGTCACCTGTTTTTCTATCCCTATAAGTTATGGATGGTTTTACATTTTTAAATGTTGGAGAAAAAAATCAAAAGAACAATAATGCTTTATGAGACAGGAAAATTATACAAAATCTAAATTTCGGTATCCAGAAATAAAATTTTTATTGGAACACAGTCACCCTCACTTGTTTATGCCTGATCTATGGCTGTTTTCATACTGCAACAGAGTTAAGTGGTAAGTACCAAGACCAGCTGGTCTGCAAAGCTCTTTACAGGAAATATTTGCTGGCTGCTGAATGAGAATATAAAACAGTAAAAGTTTAAATGTTGATGTGAGGAGAGTGTTGCCCTAATTAACTGCAGTTACGTTTTCCACAATCAATTATTAGTGCTTAATATTTTGAAGGCATCTCATACTCGTGGAGTTCTCTTCCATCAATAGTATTTAATCATAACAACTAATGCAAGCTAAGGTGACTCCACAATTGCAGTGAGTCAGAAGGAAACAACTTTTCCCATAGTGAATGAGGCTTAAGAAGAAAATGGAATTCATAGAAGAGAAGAAAATTGCTTTATACCTAAAATCTTCCACTTAGTTTTAATTAACATATGTGCATTACTAATAGAATTAGAATATTTTCTATCGTCCCTGGTGGGGGCTTGGCAGTTTTCTGGCTGAAGAAAAGTCTAGGTCTTGGCTTTCAAATATAAAATAATGATGGGCAGGGTGGAAATGCTTCCCAAGATTTCTCCACATAACATCCAAGTTGTCAATGTCTTCCCCTCTGCCTGCTTAGTCATTTTGGATTCTTACCTTTGAGGCCGAGGAGACTTTCAATGCTTAATCCTAATGCACTTTGTTTTTATTCATGAGGTCCTGTTATCATTTGGTGGGAGTACAAAAGTTTGTGTTATTTCTTATTTTATTATTTATTTATTTATTTTGAGACAGAATCTCACTCTGTTGTCCAAACTGGAGGCCACTGGCATGACCTTGGCTCACTGCAACCTCAGCCTCCCAGGTTCCAGTGATTCTCCTGCCTCAGCCTCCTGAGTAGGTGGGACTACAGGTGCCCACCACCATGCCCGGCTAATTTTTCTATTTTCAGTAGAGATGGGGTTTCACCATGTTGGCCGGCTGGTCTCAAACTCCTGACCTCAAGTGGTCCACCCACCTTGGCCTCCCAAAGTGCTGGGATTATAGATGTGAGCCACCACACCCGGCTCTGGAGAACAGAATTTTAGATGGGCGTTTTCCATGATCTACTTCTCTGTAACGTTTTTGAGTGTCTTGTCTACTGGTTAATGTCTCAAAAAAAAAAAAAAAATCAGGAAAGAAAGAACTTGCTTTTAAGAGTAATAATCCTGATTCTTCACTTTTCCAGCGAACTTAGTGCAAACTTGCCCAAATATATGGTGGAGGGAGAGGTACCGGCAGGGAAAATGAGTCCTTGATTAGAATAGAAAAATAACCTCATTCCAAATGAATTTTGTAATGCTCACAGTCCAATATTATCACATAGGTCCAAAAACGTATGAGAGGCCTGCTACATGCTCTAATCCATACTGGACTTCTGGGCGAGTATAAGGCTCCTCACTGATGTTAAACTAGGGATCTAGGACATATGTAAAATGTTGTTCACTAAACAAAAGTGTGCCTCTGTGAAGAATCTAAACACGGGCAATTCTGCTGAGATACAGTTGACAGTAATTTAATAGTGACTTGTTTATTGTTGCACAATGGTAGCTATTAGCTCAGGAATTGAAATGAGGAACTTTCTATCCATAACAAGAAATAATAGAGGTTAAACAAGTGGTCTCTAGAATCTAGCTGTCTCCATCTGAATCCTCTATTGATCATTTTCTACCTGTGTGATATTGGACAAGTTATATTATCAGTCTTTGTCTCAGTTTCCTTAGCTGCAAAGTTATAAAAAACAACATCGAATATATTTATGAGGATTAAGTAAATTATAGCATGTAAAACACCTTAAAGGTGTTTGGCCTATAAATGAAAATCCAATAAAAAATAACAAAACATACACGCATGATCTAAAAGATAGCTCAGCATTTGTTCAGTGGTCCAGTTCCAGTTTGAGCATAGGGAATTGTTTTTAACACTATATTTGTGTTTAAATTTGCTGCAGTTATATTGAAAAGAAAAATTATAATTTATCATGAGAAGATGTGTGCAGTATGCACAATCCGAAGAAAAAAGATAAAAGTAATATTTATCATTATGTAGTAGCTTATGTGATAGCATATACTTCTATGTACCAGGAACTGTTCCAAGCTCTTTTATATAAATTTAACTTAATCTCTACAACTCTGGGGATAGGTAAATACTAATATTATTCTTATTTTACATATACAAGAGTACAGGTAAGATGAGGAGAACAATGTAATGATTTGAGTTGCTTTATGTCTTATGCTGCTGTTAATTATGAACTCTCAGGATACCATTAGAATCTCATTCTCTTATATGTTTATAATCTAGTTGCTAAATTGTTTAAAAAAAATTCTTCTATGAGTTATTTATATTGAGACTTTGCTGATTGCGTATTCCAGGGAGGGTCATTTTGGGACAGGGCCAGGCTGATGGGGGAATAGACCTCAGTGGATGAGTGGTTTCTGGAGGTCATTAAGAGATGTGTCAGCAAACTGGAGAAGCCGGCACAAATGACAATTGCTACAATAGAAGTATTTTTGAAATTACATTATGGTTGAATATGACCAAATCCAAAATGGTTAAGACACTTGAATACATAGGCACTTAATCATTTAAGGTGAAATCCTAGTAGCAAAAACTCACCCAGCAAAGCATCACAAGAAACTCCACTGGAAACATTGATGAAGGCTTCACAATTTCTAATTACATCCTGAAATGACTTATTTTTAGGTCTTCACAGAATATGCTTTTGCTTGCAATGCATCAGATTTGTTTTCATTATATAAATAGAAACCTTTGAAAGGAAAATAGCCAGTGCTATCACCAGCCACTATGTTTGAATTGTACCAATTACTCAAATCATGGTAGATTTGAATTAATTGTCTTTGTGTTTATGAAAACACATTTGTAGAATTGAAGTTAAGAAAACTCAAGTATTTTAGAGAAACAGTCTAATTCCCTACGACTGGCCAAAAGACAACATTGAGCTATTTTGATGCCCAAATGATTGTAGAAAATATTTCTGGATATTTGATATTCTCAATTTAAATGGTAGGATTGTGTATAAAAGTTGATAGCATGCTTCGTCTACAAAGATGTGACTCTGTCTTCTACCTCCCACCCATTCCTACCCTCTAGAAAGTACCAAACAAACATTAGAGCTGAGCAGAAGTTCCTGCAAAATGAAAAGATGCCTCGCCCATTCACACCATGTTTCAGAGCCTTCACCCCTCAGATTTCAACATGTGACTTCTAACTGCAGGTGCAGGCTGGAGGCACATAGGAATGCACAGCTACCCACATTTGACAGAAGTAGACTGCAAGGCAATACTACAAGATATTTTCCTAAAAAATGTCCATGGAAACTCAAGAAATCAGTTGCATTTTCCAGATGTAAATTTCCTCCTGATGTTCCTCCTGACATGCTGGTGGATCTATTCTTTGCTAGAAGATGGAGTTCTTAAAGGGCTTGCACTTGCTCCCATGATCCTGAAGGACATGCTGAGTATTTTGGAAAACTCAACCATGCAGGAGAAGAGGCTAATAATGTTTTCTTGTGGACATTTTATAGATGGAATCATACAATTTTCGGTCTATTTAGCGTGTTCTTATTTTAAAAACTGGAGAAAGTGGGATCCATGAGCTGACTTGTTTAAGGCAACTTTGCCCCATGGTCAGGGTAAAAACGCAGATCTCCAGGATCCTTGCACCACTTTGCCTCCCATAGGTTACAACCAAAGGGCCCAGGAGTCTTCAAGTAACTCTCAATCCTCTTTTCTCAGTAGGAGATTGCACTGCTCTGAATGATTTATGTTCAAAATTGTATCAATTTTTTTTTTTTTTCAAATTGCAGCATGTTTGTATTCTAGTTGTAATGTAGCTCAAGACTCAGAAATATTCTTCCTGGAATAAAGGAGCTCAATATCCTTAAAGCAGCAAGGCATTGATTGCCTTATTTTGTTGATGCCTCCTGCAGAGCAACGTCACTGAGATGGAATGTGGAGCTGTCTTTTGGTGCCACACTAATTAGAGTACAGTTTTGAGACATGATTTTATAATGGAAAACACAAACATGGAAAATATTGATGACAATTTCTTCTTTAAATCAAGTGGTAATGATTTTTGTGGACTTTTAAGTGAGACAATTTATCCTAACCCCCAACCAGCCCCTGACCCAGTGCTTTGTTGAGTTCGGAGCCACCTATAATGCAACATTTT
Organism: Cebus imitator; assembly: GCF_001604975.1. Lineage (NCBI taxonomy): Eukaryota > Metazoa > Chordata > Mammalia > Primates > Cebidae > Cebus > Cebus imitator. Next base: position 860,767 of record NW_016107590.1, on the reverse strand, counting down.
AACTCAAGAGAAAATTCAACTGTGTAAATGTAAGGGGTGGGGATAGTAGCAAGGGACCAAGGGGACTCAGCTGCCCACTTGTTGAGTTAGTGGTGTTGCTACACGGTGGCCACTTCGAGACTCATGTTAGCCTGAACACTCTTTAAATCCATGCGAGATTGTGAAAAGGCTAATTTTATTGGAGAACACTGACTTTAGGTGTGGGTGTTTTTTGGTTGGTTTGTTTGTCTTGTTTTTTGTGAGGAGCTTTTTCTCTGCTCTCAGGGAGGCACCAAGCTTGTGTTGTCCTCTAAGAATGAAGAAGCAGAAATATTAAGCAATGTTTACACTTTATGGGGTCCCCAGGAGTCTAACACTTACACCTTATTAGAAATATTGCTGCTTTTTAAAAGTCTCGATTCTACGTGCATCCAGCAGAGGGGTTGGTGAAGATTAGGGTGGTGAGAAGAAAGATTTCAGAGGTACTATCCGGTCAGAAGAAAGCAATGAAACAAAAAAAGATGGCGCAGGAGAAACAGAAGAGACAAATAAAAACAGTCTCTAATTAGTAATCTATTCTTGGATATTGCTAGTAGGTCAGAAATATGAAAAAGAACCACCTAAATAACTTTTCTCTAAGGATGTCATCTCCAAGGAATGGTTGCCTGATAGTGGAGATCAAACTCCCTCCCTGCCACCCACCTGTCATACTCACCCAGACCACACTTAATCTTCATCTACTGGAACATTTCTGCAGACCAGAGAGACAATTCTCAGACTCCAAAGCTGATGCGGTCTCTTTCAATGTCCACATCCACCTTCTCCACTCACTGAGAAATGAATGTCATTGCTCTTCCAGAGGCTCCTATCAAACTTTGAGTTATGTTGAGAACTGCCATGTTTTTTTTTTTTTTATTTTTTATTTGTTTTCCATGACACAGCCTCCAGAGGTCCTGAGGACATGTGCCCTGGTCCTTTATGTAGACACTGCAGAAGAGTGACAAGTGGGCAAAAATGTTTTCAATGTGATCTCTGTGTTCCTGGGTAAATAACTTAACCTCCTCACATTTTGTCTATGTGGCTATAAAATTGCAATGATAATATTATGTGTCCTGGGATGGTATGGCTCCTGTGAGGTACTGGTTGTAATAACTGATTCATTAGGACTGGAGCCAGGACATAGGAGTGCATCTGGAAGTGTCAGACTGTGACCTTGCCCATTAGGAATGATCTACAGTTCTGGAGCAGCATGAGAAGAGCAACATGCTAAATAGACAGCTGTATTGTGCTGAGCCAGAAAGGAGACAAGACATAATCCAAAACAGGACTCAGTAGATCAGAGACTAATTAAACTAGATAAACTAAGGCATCACAAGCCAAGATGAAGCTAGAAGCAAAGAGAAGGCAGGGAGGCTGAAGCAGGAGGTTCAAGCAAGAGCAGGTGGAAATGGAGCAAAGACTGGAAGACAGTGTTGGTGTAAGATGAAGCTCACATATGCTGAGATGAGGGACAGTTATGCTAATGAAAGTTTATCTTGGGGACATAATCTCTGAAGAGTCATTCTGTAAAGCATAACACTCTAGTTAAATGTAGTTGTAGACTATGTTATTGCTTGACGGCATTCCACGTTCCTTCCTAAGGAAACATTATATGTCTTAGCCTTTTAAATCCAGATGTGATCATGAGATCTGCTTTGTCCAATGCAATTTCAGCCACTGATAGAGTCCTTAAGAACCAGTATATGCTTTGCCATCCCCCTTTTTTTTTCCTCTCTACCTCCTTATCTGGTAGAGTCCAGTCTCTCAGTCCAGGTCTTGGAATAAAGATCACAGCAGAGTCCCTGAATGACCTTTCATGAACAAGTAGCAAGAAATAAACTGTTGTGGCCAGATGTGGTGGCTCAAACGTGTAATCCCAGCACTTTGGGAGGCCAAGGCATACAGATCACCTGAGGCTGGGAGTTTGAGACCTGCTTGGCCAACATGATGAAACCCCGTGTCTACCAAAAATACAAAAATTAGCTGGATATGGTGGCATGCACCTATAATCCTAGCTACTTGGGAGGCTGAGGCATGAGAACTGCTTGAACCCTGGAGGTGGAGGTTGTAGTGAACCAAGATTGTGCCACTGCGCTCCAGCCTGGATGACAGAGTGAGACCCTGTTTCAAAAAATAAAATAAACTTTTGTTATTTTTTGCAACTGAAAATTATTTTTTAAAATTATAGCACTATCTAGCCTATCTTGTCTAACACAAATGAAGATTGCTAGTTGGAAGCTAGCAATTAATGGTTAAGCCAGTTTAGACTTGTTTTACTGTGATAGGCAAAGTATAACAACGATGTTGCAAGAGAAAACAACTGGAAAAAAATCCAATTATTTCGATTGTTTACCATGATTTGTAACAGAGTGAGGTCTGTGGATGAATGTGTTACCTCTCCTAAAATCATAATCACTCAAGTGAAAATAAATTAATAGAAAAACTCAGCTTCCTTTCTTCTCGTGTATCTTACAGCCTAACTGGAAGTCAGAATAATTACACACACACACACACACACACATACACACACACACACATGCTTACATAGACACACACACAGAGACACACGAAAGCAGACACACACACAAATTTCACTGGACAAAAACATGTAAAAAGGCAAATTCTTTTCTAAATTTATTTTTTATTGAGGTAAAATACATAAAACTTACTACTCTTACTATTTTTAGGTATATTGTTCAATGGTAAAAATTCATTTATATTATTTTTTCTTCCTTCTTTCCTGCCCTATCTCATTCTTGGCCTCTGGTAACCACCAATCTACTTTCTATCTTGATGAGATACATATTTTTAGCTCCCACATATGAGTGAGAACATGAGATATTTGTCTTTTTGTGCTTGAGTTATTTCACTTAGCATAATGGTTTCTAGTTCCATTCAAGTTTCTGGAAATGATAGGACTTTCATCTTTTTTTTAATGACTGAGTAATATTCCACAGTGTATATATACAGTATTTTCTTTAGCCATTCATCTGTTGATGGGCACTTACATTGACTCCATATTTTGGCTATTTTGAATTGTGCTGCAATAAACATCAAAATGCAAATATCTCTTTGATATATTGATTCCCTTTCCCTTAAATATATATTCAGTAGTGGAACTATTTTTAGTTTAGTTCTATTTTTAGTTGGTTGAGGAACCTCCACATAGTTCTCCAGCGTGGCTATACTAATTTACATTCCCATAAACAATGTATGAGGATTCCCCTTTCTCCACATCCTAACCAGCATCTGCTATGGCCAGACTCAAACAAGACAAGGATGGCCACTTCGCTGCTATTATTCAATATGGTAATGAAAGTCTTAGCCAGAACAATTAAGCAAGAGAGAAATGCAGGGCATCCAAACTGGAAAGGGAGAAGTAAAATTAGCCCTTTTTGCAGAAACCATGATCTTATACTTAGAGAAACCTAAAGACTCCACCAAAAAAACTGTTAGTATTGATAAATTCAGTAAAGTTGCAGGACACAAAATCAACACACAAAACTCAGTAGCATTAATATATGCCAATAGCAAATCATTTAAAAAAGAAATCAAGAAAACAACCCCATTTACAATAGCTACAACAATTATTAATACCTAGGAATCAATCTGACCAAAGAAGTAAAAGATCTATAATGGGAAAACTATAAACATCTGATGAAAGAAATAGAGGAGGACACCAAAATAAATAAATAATAAATAAATAAATAAATAAAGGAAAGATATTCCATTCTCACGGATTGGAATAATTAATATTGTCAAAATGACAATACTACCTGAAGCAATTTATAGATTAAATTCCATCCCTATCAAAATACCAATGGCATTCTTCACAGAAATAGTAATTCTAAAACTTATGTGGAACCAGAAAAGACCCAAATAACCAAAATAATCCTGAGCAAAAAGAACAAGGGTATCACACTACTTGACTTAAAAATTTACTACAAAGCTATGGTAACTAAAAAAGCATGGTACTGGCATAAAAAGAGACACATAGACCAATGAAATAGAATTGAGAACCCAGATATAAATCCATACATTTACAAACAACTCATCTTGAACAAAGGTGCCAAGAACGTATAAAGGAGAAAGAATAGTCTTTTCAATATATGTTGCTGATAACTGGATAATTACATGAATAAGAATAAAACTAGACCTATACCTCTCATCATGCACGAAAATCAAATCCAAATGGATTAAAGACATGAAAAAAACAATGAGGAAATGCTTAAGATTTTTTTTTTTTTGCATAAGACCCCAAAAGCACAGGAAATCAAAGGAAAAACAGACAATTGAGATTACACCAAGCTAAAAAGCTTCTGCGCAACAAAGGATGCAATCATCAAAATAAAGAGACAACACATAGAAAGTGAGAAAATATGCGCAAACTACCCATCAAACAAGGAATTAATAACCAGAATAGGTAAGAACCTCAAACAACTCAGTTGCAAAAAAAAAAAAAAAAAAAAAAAAAAAATGAAAAAAAAAAAAAAAAAAAAAAAAAAACCCAGGAAA
>NW_016107590.1:773286-856220 GCF_001604975.1 Cebus imitator | reverse complement strand
AAAAAAAAAAAAAAAGTCTGATTTAAAAATAGACAAAAATCTGAAGAGATATTTCTTAAAATAAGACATACAAATGGCTAATAGGTGTATGAAAAAATGCTCAGCATCACTTACCAGAGGGTCCGATTCTTGCCATTATAGGAGTTCAGTGTATAAAAATACCAAAGGTACAAGGTTGATGAGTTTTGTGATTGTGATTGTGGTATTAATATTATTATTATTATTATTATTATTATTTTACTGTTACTTTTGTGGTGTTAGATATCAGAAAGACATAAAAACAGGATTTGAGAGAAATTGCAAAAATATGTTCTACTCTTTGCTGTGTTTACTTTCCTGAGCCACATAGTCTTTGAATTGACAATACTTGAAGGGAAATGCCTTGGAGAAATTTCTTGTTTTGGGGGTGATGGGACTACAGAATAAGGAGGGTTAAAAAAAGAGAGGCAAGAAACTATACCAGACAGAGAAACAAGTTGCAGATTTCATCCCTAGAGGGAAACCGAAACAGAGCCCTAGAAGCCAGAGAGAGAGCTCATCTCAGGGCATAAAGGCTAATTCTCAAAGGCAGGGCCAGGGAAAAGGTGACCATTTAATGATGAATGGCCCAGAGTGCCATCCTGACTTGGCCTAGGAGAGTGGGTATGTGGATGAAGTGGCCTTGGATGAAGAGATTTTTCTTCATCCTTTTCCCATTTGCAAACAGCTCTTCTTGGATTACACATCAGTGATCCATACTTCACTGAATATCGTATTGACATTTGACCCCAGCCCCTGCAACATGAATTGCAGGGCTATTGGCAATACCTAATGTCCATTTTTTTCAATTGACTCAACATCCACTTTTGAATTAAGAGAAATGTTGAGAAAAAAGCAAGAACCCTTCGTAAAAGCAGTGCTGAAAGCCATTCTCATGAGGATGAAAGGAAATGGAAGCAAGACTTGGCTAATATCTGCTCTGTCTCAGGTTTTTTAAAAGTGCTGTTCTCGAGCATTTCAAATGAAGAGTTGCTTTTTTCACAAGCTCTTTGAAAACTGTTCCTGAATTGTATCCAGTTTCTATTAATTTACCATCCAGCCTTTTCACCTTTGTGTTAGTAAAAAACACTGAACCTATTTAAGTATATGCCATTGCATTTGCCGATATACAGTTGCAAAAATAATAATGGACACAGATTTTTTAGATTAAATATGTTTAGTGTTTCAGCCAAACAATCATTCTAAAATGATTTTATTCTTCAAAATTTGAAAACAAGTACATTCAGCCTTTTATTAGATCATCAATTTAAAAATTACATAATTGTTTACATAAATACATAATTATACAATATCACATAATAAATGTGATATTCTGCTACCACTAATGACATATAATCTACTACATAGTTTTCTTCAAACATTTCTGAAATGTAATGGGGCATAAATATATACACACATAAATAAATGAAAAAATAAATAATGAAATAGAGGTTAGCTGTATAAATGAATAAACAGCTAGCACATATAAAGACAGATCATGTCTGCCTCCTACGGGAAAACCAGAAAAGTAGTTTAGATTTTATTGCACTGCATGCTATTACAATAAATTACATTTTAAGTGTACATAAGATGTTTGAGGAGGACAAAGAAAGATTAGCTTGACTTATATGCAAAGCAGACCATAACTCTAGAGGGAAGACTGTGAATGTTCTAGAAGTGCCCTGTCCTCAAAGAATCACCCACTCATTTGGTGTTGGTACCTAAAATGCTATTATATGAGATTGACTGCCTTGGTTAAAGGTGAGGTTTTTATTTTTTAATGGTTTGCCCACACTATATTGATAATTTTTGCAAAGTGAAATAGCGCATGATTAGCCAACATGCCCATGGTTAAAGAACCAAATTGCATAAAAGGGTTTATAATGAAAATCGGCAACCCTATGCACTTCCTCATCTCGCAGGTCTAAACTCAATCAATGCTGACATTCCCTGTGATGTTCTTACTATCATAACTGGTAATTTAACTCAATCTTGCCACCACCTGTCCCAACAGCTATATCAGGATTCCCGACCCACTGGCTGCCTCCACAGCCTTGGAATGTGATGGGTCATTCATTTGTTCGTGGAGTTTCCAACTCTCCCTGATTTAGCCTCACTTTTTCCTAACCAGACTTTCCAGCTGGGCAGTCACTCCCCGCTTCAGCTGGAGCTGCCTTGGCATATTTTCTAAGCTCGATCTCCATTCAGCATTCCTCCATTCATTTTCCCTCTCCCAAAAATAGACCAAGCTTCTCTTTGCCTCTCGTTCTATTCTGTTGTCTTCCTCCTATGGGCTTTATTCCAGTCATTCTTTACTGCCACTTCAATGGAAGGAAACAAGGAGAGGGAGAAAGGAAGAGAAGAAAAGATGCATGTATTTTGAATGGGAATTCCAGGCAGAGTTTCTCAATGCAGGGCATATACATTTTACATTTTTCTAAGGGCGGGTCCATGGATATAATCAGTTTTTCATGGAAGTCTGTGATATTCAAAAGGTTCTTTCCCCTTTTTGATTATTTGGCCATAATTAAACTGCTTATCATGGTCAAATAATCAAAAAGGGAAAAAATTATTTAACTTTATAATTTTTCAAAGTGTAGACTTTATATGCTCTACGTCATTAATCATGTACATTTCTTATTCCAAATACAGGTTTTTGGCCTTACTGAATTAAATTATCTGGGCCTAGCTGCCCTTCCCCACTCCATCTCCTGGCCAAATATGTATGCTTAACAAGCTCATAAGGTAATTTAATATTATATATAACAGAAATATAGATGATTTATAATATTTACATCCTTACTATACATAAATATGTAATATATATAATTTACAGGCAAAATTACAGATGATAGGCCTTATATCCATGTTTGAAGGAGACAGATATAATCTTAATATCTGCCTACTTTAATAGTATATTACATAACTGAAACTCTTGATTGTTCCCACTGAAATTTTGAAATATCTGTAAAGTTAAATTTTTTTGCAAGCAGCATTTAAGTACATCATCTATAAGATGTAGCATCGAGGCAGCTGAAATTTGCATTCAATGCTCATATATCACAACTTCTGTTTATTACCACTTTCTCAAGCCTCCGCCATTCTACAAGTATAAATATCAGACATGAAAATCGGTTTTTCATTACTTTTTTTAAACAAGCCTTTTTAAACAGCTTCATATGATATTTTTTTCTTCTCTGGGTGTTTTCAAAATTGACTTATCAGTGGAAAGATTTTCAGTTCCAGAATTTTGTTAGGTATTAAAGTCAGGCTAACAGGTCAGCTATTCCCAGGTACCTTCTATTTCATTTTCTTGGTTATCCTAATGTTCTAAGCTGCTCAGTCCTCAAACAGTCCATGCAGTGGTTTCCTTTCTAAAATGTGGCTGTTGAACAGAGAAAGAACAGTTCCAAAATGACAGCATAAAAATACAGAGGGATGATTTGTATAAAACTCTAATTGGCAATTTGTATGACATTTTAAAGGCATTAAGTATTTCAAACCCATTAAGAAAATTGTTATTATTGTACAAGTCACTTTAAAAGAATAAATTTACCCACCGGGCTGTTAAAGCCGAAGTATTTCCTTTGAACAGTGAATAATCCATAGTGATGTCCTTATACTTTTATACTGTAATTAGAATTCATAACTTAAATGTTGCAAATATCGCCTCTAAATAGAACTGCTGCTGTGTATTTTGTGAAGTTGCTCCTTCTTAGGGTTGGAGATCAGCTTTTTTGGCAGTGTGATTCATTTCCTGGTTATATGCTTTATTGTTCTGACTTATACAGAAAAGGATGAACAAAATTTTGTAGGGCAATCTATAATCCTCACAAGTATTAAATTCTGTCAGTGTTTTTTTTTCTTGCACATCCATTTCCAAGATGTGCTGCAGCGTTGTTTCTCATCTTCATTTGGAGTCCTTCTCTATTCTAGACTTACCAGCTACTAATTGAGCATTTAGCATAACACAGATGTGATGTATACAGAAATGCATTCAAGAAAAGATCAAACAAGGGGGCTGCCAATCTACAATTGGACTTTAACCTGCTTGCTTTTAATAACTCAAATATAGATCCCATCTTGTAGGCTTGGTGTGAATATCATTAAACATTTCCCACTGTTCCCTTAAGCTCTGAATGTTCATTGATCTGTGAAGATAGCTGAGTGGATAAATAAACTTAGACCTGACAAACCAGAGAGATATTAGAAAGAGAGCTAATCTTGACTTACAAAAAAAAAAAAAAAAAAGAGCTTTATGTTACCTGATATGTCGATTTTTTTAAAACAAGAAGACAGAAATAAAAATAACACATAAACTGGCTAGCACTTTTTTTTAATGACTTAAAAACTGGTGGGGTTATTAACATGTGTCCTAGCCTGCTTGTCTTTCCACCCTCATTTCCCATTTTCTGGTAGTTGCATGAATTTCATTTGACCTGAACCCCAGAGTACAAAAGAGAGGATATGAAGAGAGACAGCCCCAGGCAAGGGAGAGCGGCCCTAGGGGCTGAGATACACATTCCCGTCACTAACCTTAGTCCCTGTATTCTTTTTCTGAACCTTCCTTGCAGTGAGTATTCAGCTGTGTTCAATGTTGCCAAAAAGCAAGGAAGATGAATACTAAAAGGAATCTTTGGCTTGAGGCCACCGGAAGCCACTGGTGACCTTGTGAAACCAGGTCCTATAGAAAGGTGAGGACGCAGTTCAGATGTCTGCCGGGTGAGCCATGAAGGGGGAGGTTGGGAAGGTTAGGAATTTAGTGGAAGTGGGCCAGTCTGTCAAGAAGCTCAGCAATCATTGCTAGAAGTGGAGCTCCTCAGGGCCCTGTTCACCAAGGAGCCTCCTAGAGTTGTTCAGTGCACAATGGGAACAAACAGAAGCCAAGACTTAGTATTCGTATTGTTTATTCTCTGCAACGCCTAACGCAGAACATATCTGACATTGAGAGCTAATGAATGGTCCCTGGATAAACGAAAGTAAGAACATCCACAAAGGAAGGAAGAAAAGATTTTTACAAAGAGTCTAGTGAGAAAAACCGTGTTTATATTTTGAAGGTTATATAGAGTTTTTGTTCAATTTTATTTTGAAGATTAGGCAGAGTTAGAAAGAAACACAATAATCATAATAACACAGCCCTCTACTGGCATAAAGACTGACGGCTTAGAGAGTCTTTTTTTCAGATCCATGATCTATTTCTTCATGGAAAAGTGCATCATAGGACATTTAGGAAAGAATTGTAAATTAAAGAACATTAAAGGTGAGGCTTGAAATCAGAATGTAGAAGTTCTTAAAGTAGATTTCTAACTAATATTACCTCTTGATGTTGTGTCATTAAAGAGAAAGACTAAATGATGCCTGGGAGTGGCACTGCGATCAGAATCATTAAGTAGAAGCACAGCATATATAGCCACGTATACAGCACGAAATCATCCTGTTTCATCACAATTTCCGCGTATCTGAGCTGTGTACAGCTCAGTGTAGTATTCTAGGCTTCCTATTTAAAGCTGCACCAGAGAGCAGAATTTTAAGAATTCAGAGAAGAGATACAGGTTATTAAAGACAAAAGAAATAGGATCTACGTTAAAATGCTCAAATGGAATTTTAGTAAACCCTTATTCATTGTTTTAGAATTCATGATGATTCACATAATGCAGCTGCATGGGGGAAGGACTGATTTTAATAATTCCAATTATAATTATCTTTAAGAAGAGAGATTTAAATTTGGCTCCAAGCATAACACCAGATCTTCATCAAATACTCTTTGGTTTATCTAGTTCGGCCTCCCTGAAGGGAAAGGGCATTCTAACAAAATTTTGTAGTAGTTAATGCCTGATTTTTTGCAGCAAGGACAGAATGAAAAGAAACGCGCCAACCCATTTAGACTAAGTAAGCAGCAGAGGAGTTCGTTTAAACAGAGTTTGTCAGAGGAAGTTATGGAATCTATTTCCCTGGAGAGTTTTAAAAATAGGCCAGGCACTCATCTCTCTGGGATGGTTTCAGCCTGCAGAGTAGCTAGAGGACAGCCCCAGGCCCTCTCAGGTTCCCTTCTGCCTCTACGAGTCTGTAGGCTAAAACAATATCCGAGAAGGCCTCTTTGGCAGGGCAAGCTACAGTCACCCAGGCTCACGTCTAACTATGATGTTTTCTCACCGCATGGAATGATAAGTATAGGAGGAAGGGTGGGGTCAGAAAGTTTCCTCAACCACACTCTGTTGGCATTACCAAGACAGGCACTCCCTCTGCCAGCACTGACTGAATGCCAGAGGGATGCCAGTTGGTACAGGATGATCGTGCTTGGTTGGATTTCACGTGTCACGTTGTCTTAACGATGTGTGGTGTGTGTGTGTCTGAAAATAGGGTAAGTAAAATGATTTGGAAAGAAAATGCAGTTAAAAGTTAGGGAAACAAATGGGGTAAGAATCTGCGTGTTCTCTTAGGTTAGACTCTTAACATCAAGCATTTGATCCTACCGTTTAGCATTTGATTTGAAAGTTTCTTTTTGGGTCTGAGGCCTATTCTATCCAGGACTGTGGTCTGTTGTCGGCAGATGGGGTTTTCCTCTTACAAAATGAGCTTGGTTCCAGCTTCCTAGAGCTGTTGGGTAATGGCCGGTTGCTCACAAAAGCTAAGGAGACAGCGTAGCTGACAGGCACAGTCAGAGGCAGCTTTAAATATCACGCACCCCATCATCTGGTGGGTGGGTGTGTTGTCGCTAACTGTGCTTCCACTTCAACAAAGCAAGTGGTGGGTTGCCAAAAAACAAGCATGCTCCTTCTTAAGCATCATGCTGAATTCTTTTTAGAGAGGTGGTTTTCCCATGAAGAATTTCATCCTAAAATGTTTTCCAAATTTATTTAGGAAATTTATTTATTTATCAAAGGAAAGTAATTTAATCATTGTAGCAGGTAACTAGAATCTGTAGAATGAGAACAACTTTCTCTAACACAAAGCTATCTTCTTTATTCATTGAGTGGTCTCAAGTGGCCTGTGTGGGATGGGGGCTTTGCCAGTGCCACAGTTACGCAGGCTGCTCAAAGAGACACAGAACCTGGCAATCGACTGCCCAGTTAATTTACAAAGAGGTGACAGGTGGTGAAACTATGATCTTGTTCTTTTTAAATGATTCTTTCCTTCCCATACATGCTGCTTTTTGGAAAGGTCACTTTAGTTTTCTTTAGGAAAATGAGTCTTTTCTTCTTCTCCCAAATGCTAAGTTGATGCCCTTCCCCAGAAGTCTTCCTATTAATTGAGTTGGTCTGAAGGTCATCTACTATAATCAATATGAAGGTGGCTGCAAGGTGCTAATTGACACCCCCAAAGAGGAATAATGTCAACAATCAATAGAGAGGAGGGAGCACTGGTAGATTTATGGCTTTGATTTTAAAAGGTATGGGAATGCCCAGTGATGTTTTCTCCCGTACTCCTTTTGAATGTTAATGCTTTCTTGAAGATGATTTCAGACACACTGCTAGGATACTGCCTCTACTCACTGAAGCAGAATCGTCTGAAGAGTTGCTGAGGCAGAACTGAAATCATGGCTCACCTCAAAGAAGCAGCAGTATTGGCCGTTAATGATGCCTCACACAGAAAGACGGTGCTCCTTTAACTCGGGGTTTTAATGGGAAGTTTCTAAGCCTGAAGCAACAGCTTTAGACCTGGGGTGTGCCATCAGCTGCCTTGCAGCTACCACTGCCTACTGCTTTCACGCAGCGTGGTCGGGAAGAAAGGAATCTAAAGAGACTCGTAACTACCTGTAACTGTTCCACCAGGACATGGATCAAGTGTGTGTTCTGCCAGAGCCAGGTACTTGACCCAAACTGTATCTTTGATAGGCTAATTAAATGCTTTTCACTAACTTTACGATTGATGCATGAGCAATCATCGCATAGATGCCTTTCGGACCCAAGTTCTGAATTTAGATCTAGCTGTTAGATAAGTCTAATTAAACAGTTGGTAGCTAAAGTTAAGACGAGAGGGGGTTAAATGTAATGATGCCTTTATTTTTAAAGCATGCTTAAGTTTGTAATGTTATTGTTACTGAATGAAGAAGTAGTAAAGCAGGCTTTTTTCTTTCCTAAGCTACAGTAATTTATTCCTGAAAGCTGTTTGCCCATTATTGTATTTTTTTTTTATCAGTCACCTAAAACATCCAACCTTCCAAAATGGAACAAGGGTGCTCTGATTTGTTTACAAAGGATCACAACTCAACAACTCGTATTGATAGTGTTGACTGCCCCTGGCTGATAAACTGTGTGCAGCACTAGCCTTTTGAGGTATCAGCAAGTAGCTGTTTTCACTATGAAACACACAAAGAAAGGCAAAGAAAACCAGATGGAACAGTAGGGCTTATTGTTTGAAGTTAAAAGTAGCAGTTTGCTAAGGACGCCTTTTGATACCACCAGTGCCTAACCGGGCACCCTCATGGTGTTTTCTGATGTTCTCAGGCAGCAGCCTTGCCCTGCAGTCCCTTGAAAATTCCTCAAGCAGATAGATACTAGGAGGAAGATGAAGATGGGGGAATAAGTACAGCTGAGATTGAGGTTCAGGCTGAAAAGAAAGGTCTCCTGCTGACCCAGAGCTTACAAGCAGTAGTGAGTTGAGAATAACAGGGTCCACTCCCAGCCCAGGCAGACGTGTCTGCAGGCTGACTTTGCAGGAAAAAGCAGAGAGCAGATTTCCCAGTGCAGCAGTGGGGGCTGGCAACAGTTCTGAAACTGCCTGTTGACATTTGTAGCTAAAGACAATCTCGTGTTTATAAAATCTTTGTTTGTAGGCTTTCTAGTAGGCTTGAGTCTATATTTTGAGAGTATAAAATAATATTTACCCTTAGCCCTCCTGTGAATTTTGAAGCATCAGGGCTATTGTATTGGAACCGAAGGGCTGTACTTGGAAAAAAAATACATAGACATTGCCATGTATTTAAATGAGCCTAAAACAAGGGGAGTGGGAGGATTTAAAATCTATGAAGCACCTAGAAAGAGCCAGGAAATCTTTACCTGAAGTTCTTGGCTGATAACGAAGAGGACGATAAATTCTTTGAATTTATATGAAATATTTTGTATCTTTGTATGTGTATCTGGAACGCAAGTTACTGTTCAATAAAATAATACGCAGAATTTCTGAGAGATTGGTAAGGGAATAATATTTGCTTATGTGGTGTGATTCCATTGCTTAGATAATGAGGTGGCTTATGCAGATGGCTCACAATTGTGGTGGGGATGGATAACAGGATCACTTGGGAGATTTACGCGTCTAGAGTGGGTAAGTGGGTTGGAGAATGAAATGTACTTTCAGAGACTACAGTTATACAAACAGGAATGCAGCCCAGGCTTCCTTTAGTGCTAAAATTAGAGAGGGATTCTATTTAGGCTTGGTATCAGGATATGTCTTACTTTAATCATTCAAAGCCATGTTAACATTTCAACAGTTAACTTCAGAACTGTTGCAGAATAATGCAGTATTTTGAGTAAGTTTGTCTCTGCCAGTCACTGCAAATTCAGTCCTGCCTAGCTAGACAATTCCATTCCTGTTAAAGTCTACAGATTGGTATTGCTAGTCTGTCAGGTAAATATAAATAAGGTTCATAGGATATCTTTGTAGGATAAAGTGTCCCGTCCGTCACATGGGAATGGAAACCGGACAAACCCGTGAGTGTCCTTGCTCAATGGATGGGCTATTTTGACATCCACTTCTGAAACCACATCAAGTCATGTAACTAGGTTTCTGACCCAGAAGTTTTAAAAGTTAGTTACTGCGATAATGTGGTTTAGCAGTACTTAAAATACAGACAGCATTGCTTCACTGTGCCCTACAGGCCATTAACACCTAAGGAAAGACACCTTCAACTCATTCCACCATGCCAGTGAAAACCATGGGATCTAACATCCTTCGGAGAGGTGGTGTTACCTTTGTGGTAACTGGTTTTTATAATTCTGGGCAGTTTATAATTTTCATACCTTAGTGTGATTGATCACATAATGGAAATGAAAAATAAATATAATTTTGCACAAAAATGGTGTAAAGAGAAAACACTCACTCATCCCCACCTATTTGTCAAACCCCCACTATGCACTAGGCAGGACTACAGAGGTACTGCAACTATTCGTATTATCATTGCACCCTATTACAAAAGGGTGGGCCTTGAATTGGTGACCTGTAGAATCAATGCCTGTGTGTGGCTCCACAGAACAAGGTGTCCAATGCACTTAAGTAATTCTGTTGCTGTCACTTAAGAAAAAGAAACATGTCATTGCTTTAAGATATATTTTCTTCAGAGAAAATATTTTTCCTTACTGTGAAATTGTATAATAACATGCTAATGAAATAAAATGTCCAGGGGATCCAAGCCTGAGAAGGGTACGTGTTGACATTAATCGTTTTCATGTAAGACATTTGGATTCAGGATATTTTAAATGGCTGCCCTTCCCCACCAAAAAGTAGATTAGGTAAGAAAGAACTGACCTATTAAATAAAAGGGTAACTGTCCATCTCTGGCTGATTTTTATATTTCAGATGCCACCCACCAACACTGAGGCCAAAGAAAATTTAAAGAGCCAAATAACTTATGGCTCTTCAAATTACAAGATCTGTGGGTTTTAAAGTGTCATTGTGACTTGAACTAGCTGTGATTCTTTCAAACAAGACTTATGTCAAACATGATGGTCCAGCACTTCAGTCCGGCTGGATGACACGTGCTTTTGTTTTTCCTCTCTGCATCAGTTAGCTGTCACCTCTAATTTTGAATTCAGTTCCCTGGACTGTAAGGGGTTGGAGATTTGACTCAACCTATATTTAAAGAGGCAGCGATCCCAGAACAGTAAAGAATGCCTCAAGGAGCTTGTTGTATAATAGGGAGGAGATAAATACCATCAAGACTTGCACTGTAATCAGTGCTGCCACAGAGCACAGGTGATGTCTCTGGAGATGGAGTAGAAAACACCCCTTCTTGGTGAAGGGAGACAAGGAAGGTCCCACCAAGGAGTGGGTATTTGGTGTGAACTCTAAGGGAGAAAGAGATGGAAACAAGGAGAGCAAAGATGCTTGCCTCATAATGCTTGCCTCCTCTCCTTCTTTCCACAGATGGAATCTTTCCAGGCATTATGAGGTAGGAAACCTGGAGGTGTTCAGAGCACAGCAGGTATTAGATCAGGCTGAAAAGCAGACAAAATGAGGACATTCTCCACAGGTGTCCACACACTCAGTTACATGGAAGTTTATTCTGATCAACACATTTGCCATTTTACTGAGAACTAAATGTGATTTGGCTCTTTTCTAAACTTATAAAAATAAAACTCAGATCTTAAAAATTCTATTGTCAGAGTAGTTTCTAATTTGTGGTCCAGAAAATATCTGGGCATCAGGCCCACAAGGGGGTTAATGGGCTATGGACACTGGGGTGCAAAGGTTTTCTGAGGGGAGGAGCGGTGACATCTGGGCTTAGAAAGATGCAGTCTGTAGGAAGTATGGGCAAGGGAAGAGGAAAGCTACTTTGAAAATACTAAAACTAAAGCCAGCTAAGATTGCGAACGACGGCAGCTGCAATGACTGCTCCCGCCGTGCTTCATAAGTAATTAATGGGTGTCTTCTGTTTTTGTCAATATCCCAAGGGAGCTTGACTCGAGCAAAGAAATGTATTATGTAACTTTTGCAAATGGTATCTTTTAATTAAGGTTTTCTTAATTTTTTCAGTATTAAAGTTAGACTTTATTTCCTGAGCACCCACAAATGGACCTGACAAAGGGAAGACACAGATGTTCTATATGATGGGGAAAGCCTTTCAGGATTCAAATATGGCCGTGAGTAACTGTGGTCTTTCTTTATACTTAAAATAGCTGCCATGTGTTATTATGAAGATTTCTGATGGTCGTGTCAAAATCCTTTGAAATAATTGACTTGCACAGGCTTCCCTGGTCCTCTAAAAGAAAGATGTCGTTAGCAACCTTGCACATTTTCTAAGAATCATTTTAACCAAAAAGGAACATTTTACTCCAAGACAGACATTTAAAAAATTTACACGTCTTGGGATATTTTTGTATTGTGGTAGCAAAATGATTACATGTATGTCTTCTTAGCCATGTTATAGTAGCTGATGCTTCCTTCAAGTTATACATGCCGTTGAGCTTTCTAAATTGGTAAATTATTGATTAGCTGATCGCATGTTTAACATCAAGCAGGCTCCTCTAGGGATTTCAATAAGTCCTGAGCAAAATTATGAAATAGCATTTGTTTCTGGACCTCTTTATCCCTTTAGCAATCACCTCCTGATTGTCACCCACCATCCCTCTCCCCTCCCCCAGGGCTCTCCAGCAGGTCCCCTGCTCACACCACCATACCTGTCTTCTGTCCTATCCAACAGTCCCTCATTCCCAGCAAGATCTTCCTTCAATCACCTTTCTACCTACCACATGTCCTCCTCCTCCAGGCGGGAACCGTCCTCACAAATTCCTGCCAACACATTAATGTGCTACGTTCCTAGGTAAAATATTGCAATTTAATAGGAGACGTTGACAGTTTGACCAAAAGCAGTTATTTTTATGGGAACTTGGGCACCACAGTGTGCAGGGGGAGGTGAGGTTTACAACTCTCAATGTGCTACGGAGTTTTAAAAATTCTCTCATCTCTATTTGCTCATTAATTTGGTAAATCAGGAAAGGTTTGATGATGAAGACATTGGAGAATGCACATATTTATATTTTAGGAGGCTTCTCAATGCAGAGGGCTAACCCTTTGTACCTTGGCTTTTAATCAGTTGAGGATGGTAAAACTGCAAATTAAAACTGATTTTGAAAATCATTCTAATAGTTGGCATCCTTGTGCAGAGTCTGAGCCCCAGAGTCATTCCTAGGGTGATTAAAGAGGCAGATATGGCAGATAATCTGAATCAGGATAAGTTATTTCCTGGAGTTTCTGGAATGGTTGCCCCCCACTGCAGCCCCAAAATGAATGGTTTGCTTGCTCTAAATCCTGAGTTGTGGGTGAAGCCTAGAAAGTACGAGAGTTCATCCAGGACAGAAGGATTTGGCATTTGCCCTGTATGGAGAGAAGGCTGGGGAAGACTGCTCCTGGGGTCACAATGTTGCTTATCAAGTGGAGGCCCCAGTGGGGAAAGGAGGGACTGAGCAAGGTACCACTGCACCAGTCAGCCTGCTTGTGCTGAGGAGGTCATTCGCAAGGACTCAAAAGCTTCTCTACCTAGTTTTCCCTGATTTTTTGGATTTCATAGATCCAGAAACTCTTATGTCATTTTATACAGATAGTGGTTTTTGCTCTTTGTATATTTCCTTTTTGGATTTTGTGGTGTTTTCCTAAAGAACTTTCTGAAAATGCATACCTGTCTCAGCTCTGTTGAGAATGGACAACAACAGGACTCTGGCGTCATTTGGGGCTGGAGGGAAAAAGGACATGGAATGAGATTCTGGTAATCCAGCGAGGAGAGCAGGGATCAAAGTGAGAGGATCCTCAGTAGGATATGAAAAAGAAAAGAGGGAGTAATGCAGGGAATGGCCTCAGCGTCTGCTCCTCTGTCGTCAGCAGGCTTTCCTTTGGCTCAGCCCTTGGAGAATTTTATAATTCGTCTGATTAAATATGGTTTGGATACTTTCGGTGGGCACAGGTGGCCCTGGTCTGATGTGCTGAGGAGACCTGCATTGGAGGCTCTGGCCTCCCTTCTTGCCCCTCCCTTCCTGGCCCATGAGGAATTAATACCCAAGGCTGGGAAGGTGCTTAGAAACAAGCAAACCAAAACAAAACCCAGTGCATTAATGTCTTCTAAATTCCTGAAGAGCTTATTTATTAAAAATGCATCAAAATTTTATCCCAATCTTATTTAAAAACAAACATCAATTATAAATGAGTTTTGCAGCTGTTCCAGCCTTTAAAAAATTTCAGAATGATAGAGCTGCAAAAATGATGCATTACCCCCGAATAAGTAACTCCTTCCTCCCAGATTCTAATTGTGATCCCCCTTATAAACTATTTTCTAAACTGTGATTTTATAAACTTTGAAGTGTCAATATACATGCAAACTGTTATATTATGATTACTAGTGTTGTACTTGAAGTCAATGATTATAAGTTAACTGAAGAAATATTGTGTTGATGCATTAGGTCATATATTTTATTTTATTTTTTATAGCTAATTACTGCTATGTAATTTTCCTTATAAACAAATTCATAACAAATGTCATTTAATTTTCCGTAGTGTCTAATGTACTTGCCTTTGTTTACATGTGATTTAAGTAGATTTAGTTCAGTATCTGAAGCTTTTAATGACCTTTGTGTATACTTGTCGTTTATATAATTGTATTTTTATATGGTAATACATACTTGTATTTTTATACAGTATTATCTATATATCTAAGTTTTTCTACTAGTAAAATTAAAATAGTGTTAGCTTGTCCTTTTCCTTCTCCTCCTCTCTACTGATAGTCTCCAAGCCTCTCTAAGCCACTGTCCTTTTGAAAGTATGCATTGATCAATTCCTTTCCCTTGGCTTAATTCTCGAGGTGCTTCCCAGGGTCAAGTATGGAACCTGGTTTTTGTTTTCTGAGGAAAAAAGAAAAAGCAACAGTAATTTGATAGTTTAGGAGTCTGAGATACCTCCCTTCTCCCTTGGCTCAGGCAGTAGAAAGGAGAAGGGCATAGCTCCCTTAGTTGTATCTTAGGTGAAGTAACATTTTGCTTGTTTCCTTTTCTTCTTTGTATCATTTTTAAAGGGTTTTCACAGTTCTTCATCCTCATTATAGCAGCGTGAAAGATGCAGGCATTTCTACTGCATTTTTATAGCTTGGTGACCTCTCCAAGGTCTCACACCCATTTTGCAGTAGAGTGGAGCCTGGAGCCCAGAACCTGATGGTCCCGGAGAGGGTTTATATTTTAAGAACATTTTCTAGCATCTGTTTCCTTGCCCTGGGGCTAGAGAGATCCCTGCTCTCATGAAGCCTGCAGTAAAGTGGTTAACGTGTGTGAAGTTTAGCTATGGTGCTGGCACGTAGCTGAGGCTCTCTCTATGGCCCTATCATGAGAACAATGTAAGAGTAATATTGGTGGAGCAGAGCTGGAGCAGAACAATATGAGAGTAATATTAGTGGAGACTTGGCAGGCGAGGCTGGGTTCGGATGTCAGGTTGACAGCACACCCTGAGGTCAATATTACTGTGCACATTTCTCATCTTCTGTATTATAGCTGTATTCCCTACCTATCCCTCCTGGCCCCAGGTGGCCCTTCTGAGAACAATCTGGTAATTTCATGCAAGAGTAAAATATCTTTCCCTGTAATTATATGGAATTGAGCATCTCTGGTGAAAAAGAAATCTGGTTTACAGATTTCTTTTTCTCTCTGAAAAATATGACTGTGAGCCTAGAAAATAAGGCTGCTATTTTATAGGTATTCCTTTCCCTTCCCTTTCTTTTTTCCCTGCAGATAACTCAACCTCCCCAGGGTGCAGCCACCATGACCTCCGCAGACCGATGATGGAAGAAAAGGAAACCAGGAGATCCTGTGCTCTGGCTTCCCTGGACCATGGATGGTGGACAGCCCATCCCTTCATCGCTAGTGCCCCTTGGGAACATATCATCAGATTCTAGCATGTCTCTGGAGCAGAAAACAACATTTGTTTTTGTGATTTTGTTGTTTATTTTCTTGGGCATTCTCATTGTCCGGTGCTTCCGGATTCTTTTGGATCCATATCGAAGCATGCCAACCTCTACCTGGGCTGATGGACTTGAAGGCCTGGAGAAAGGGCAGTTTGACCATGCCCTTGCTTAGGAGGAATGGCGCAGCATCTCCTCCTGAGGAGATGAAGTGCCTCATGTCTTGGCGAGGATTTCCTTTCTTTAGTGTTCTCAACAAATCAAATTGAAACCGTATTTGGTCCCAGGACCATAATCCATTATTCTATAAATATGCAGTGGCATTAAAGACATTTGAGCATGTTGGAAATGGACATTTATTTAACTAACCCAACATAAGAAGGTTTACATTTTTGTTTGCCCAATGAATGAATACTCCTGAACTTGTGTGATTGTGAAACCAAGAGCATCAATACTGACATAGATTTGCCATCAAACAAAGCATCACTTGATCTGACTAGAGAATAAAAAACTAAAAAGAATCTCATATGAATCTGGTGACAAGGCTAGGAAGAGATTTCCTAGCTCTAATTATGTCACTGTTTGTTTTATTTCATGGGCCTCTATCTGGGTCCTGAGAAGGATGAGGAAGATTGTACTGAATGGACCCAAAGTAGTTACTTGTTTTCTTCTAAAGCAGGGAGCATTGGGAAGCAATGGGGGAGCTTAAAAAAGATGGTTCTGTCCTTGGTAAATGTGAGTGAGAATATCGTCTTATTTTTCAAGTGAAACTTAATTCAAAGGCTACAGAGTTTTAAAAACTACTTACTAAGCCAACTACATTCTATGTATTCATATTAATAACATGCATAGAGGTAGCTGTACATTACCTGAATTCACTCTTTACACAAATGATTGAAATAATAGGTTGCTAGTGACGCTTCAAGGTTTTTTTTCTTTTAATGAAAAGTTAATTGTTTAAGAGGAGACGACTTTTACAGTCTTCAGAGGAATGTGTATTCATGATTGCATATAGTCACCAAATAAAACTTTTCATGAAACAGAAATGCTTCCTCTCTTATGTCACTAGAATTAATGCACTGGGGGTGGTACCCATTATTGAATACTGAGGCTTAACATTTTTCCAAGAGAGAGAGAAGAAAAGAGCTAACAGCATGAAAGGTCATCTATTCATTCCTCTCCCCTTTCAAGAAGGGCTCCTATAAATTGTCCTGCACAGATAAAACCATGGGTTTTAAGACCACCAAAAAGGGAGATGTGAATACCTCTTGTTACAACTTTTATTGGGAGGAGAAGCTTGTATCTAAACCAAACCCCTTAGGCTGTATTGATAATCTTTGTCTTCCAATTTTCTCTTCAGCTAGTCATTACCTTTTTTAATTAAAAAAAGCACACTTCTTTAACCTATTAATTGTAAGATTTTCTTCTTCTTTCAAAGGTACCTTGTCATGTGTGTCCTCATTAATTTTTTTCTTATTTTTGTTAGAGTCACTCAGGTGTTTATGGAGCCCCTGCCTTAAGCCTGGAATTGCTAGCACTGGAGAGAGGAGAAAAAGACAGGGCCAGTTCTTAATGTTGAATACTTTTCTACCTTGTTGGATGGAGAATACATTTAAAAAGCTATATGACTGAATTATTGTTCAAATGACTAACATGGACCTATGGCTCCTACACCATCAGAATCATTGGAGGAGCTTAATATGTATGCTAATTTTTATTTTATTTTTTTACTTTCTATTTTTATCTGTGCTTTTTTAAAGAGATGGTGTCTTGCTCTTTCTCCCACTGGAGTGCAGTGGCACAATAGCTGATTTTCATTACAAAAGTTGTACATCATCATGGCAAAAATTTTATTATACAATATGGAAAAATATGAACAGCACTAGTCAAAATTCTATCAGCTTAGGTCACCCTAATTCCTAACTCCAATTTTTCCTGGGGGGTTTATTGACCATGGACATTATTACAGCCTTTGATTCACTAGCGGTTGATTCTGTAGAGTCGGGTTAGTGAATAAATGCTGCAAAAGATAAAACATGAGGAAAGATGAATGTAGCCAAAATAATAAAGTAAACGTTCAGGAGACAGTGGCTCAGGTATAATTGTGCATGTTTAAGTGCTTGGCATAAAGTTTACTGCAATGTAAGTTATTATTACGAAATAAATCAGATCTTGACCTGAGAGGATGGAGGTAATTTAGAAATGTGCAAAGGAAAGGAAGAGGAAAAACCGTAGAATAAAGAAACAGAGGTGTGGGTATGGGGCGCCCAAACAGGAGTACAGCCTGGTGGGAGCAGATAGTTGGAAGCTCCTGCGGGAGCTCGTATGGGAAGGACAAAGGCAGAGCCGGACCTCAGAGGGACCTAAACGGAAAAATCAAGAGTGGGAGTCATTGCAGATTCACTAGGAGAAAAATGACCTAAAGAGTGGTGTGTCAGTTCCAGCTTCCGTGCCCTTCCTCAGGGCAACGCTAGGATCCACTTCTATAATGGGAACAGACTGAACTAGCCACCTGCCCCCTAAGGGGCCTTTGAGCACAGGCGTTGCCCACAAGTGCCACAGGGCCTCCCAGAACCTGCTCTTCTTTCACTCCTCCCTTTATCTCCCACACTATTTTTGTTTCCCCTTCTCAGATTACTGCTCCTTGTTCAACCTCCCCTCGCTGGCTCTCCTGCCTCCTCCCTTGTCCAGAGCAAGGGTACCATAACAAGTGAAAAAAAGCTTTGGGCTTTTCAGAGTAAATTGATCCCCCTGTAAGAAGTGCTAACTCTGTTTTAATTACTCTGAGCTCCTCGGAGTGAACACCTTATTCTCAAAAGATCACATAAGCCCTCTCTCTCCTGGCGTTCTGGCTGGAGGAGTTATAGTGCAGCACTTTGCCTAACTTACAAGATATTTATAACAAGCGCAGCTGGCCTTTATGGAGCATATCTGCATCCCAGGATGGAGAAAAAAAAACAACCCTAGACTTTCCCAAGGTCATTCTCTAGAATAGATCTGCCTTTTGATTCAGAAAGATGCAGCAACCTCATTCTTAACCTGGGCTGGGAATCACAACCCTATGTTTTATTCCCCCAGAGATCTCAAGTTCTAGATCAATATCTCTCCCTCCAAGAGACCTTTCAAAATATTTTAAACACTAAGTAAAGCAAGTTTAACTTGGGTGCGAAGGATCCTAATTTGACTCTGTTGTTAAACTCATAAACATTTCAAGGCAGACAATTGCTTTGCTATTTTTAAGGGTTAAGGCTGAGGCAAAATAAATAATTTTAGGAGGCAAAAGTTAGAGCGGATGTTTATGTATGCAGAAAAAATATGTATTCGAGTTCCTTTTTTACTGGATTCATTGCAGTGTTTTACTGAAACACTGAGCTTTTTATAATGTAAACATATTGATAAATTTGATATCATAAGAAATTTCACTTATTCACCATAAATTATTTTTTAAAAACTTATAATTTCAAGATGTCAACTTTCAGAATTGACATGTAAAATATATTGAAACACAGTTATTTTCAATAAATATTCTAAGCCCCAAAACATTGAATAAAATCTAAGATGTGACTTGTGAGATGTGTGTTGACCAAGAAAAATTATGTTAGAATGGTTGTCTCATTTATTGATTAATCAAAAAGTTGTAGCTTTGAGCCATGATCTCCAGAAAGTACCCAAAAGACTATATGTGCGTTTGCAATCCAGGATCCAACTGGCCTACTCCAGAATACATTTTTTTTTTTTGAGATGGAAAAGGAGAACCCTCTAAGCTTTGTTTGTTTCTAACAAGAATAAATGAATTATTTTCAGAGAGGGGTCTACTCTGAAGACATGAGGCTTCCCCATCTAGCATCTTGCTCTGATCAGGTGAACCAAGCCCAATATATTAGCCAGTCTTTTGTCCTTTCCAATGTCATGTTTTTAGAATAGAGTTCCCTGCTGCATTTAGTATGATGGAAATTTTGCCTTCAGTTTCAGTTATAAACTGTACTCATGTCTTTTTCTAAAGCACCACAAGATCCTCTTAGATCCCTCGATCCTGCAGCCTTTCGCAATATCCTGATTGATGTTTCTCTACTTTCTGTGCTTCAGAGTAAGAGAAATTCCCTTTAAACTATCTTTTAAAAGGGATTTCCACCCTTATTGTCTTCCAAGCCTTATGACCAGCCTCAGAGCACCAAACTTATGCCAGCTTTTAAGAAAGAGGCTCTTCCTGGGTTCTTTGGAGGTTGAAAAGCGGAAAAACGGCATTGCTGTAATCTATTTCAACCTCCTCATTTTACATATAAAGAAACAGAGAAGCAGAAGGGTCATATGGCATGACATGACATGGCCACTTACCAACCTTCTGGTTATACCTGTAGCATCTGACATATGTGGTGTACAGAGGAGTTCAAATAGAAGGGCCAGTTAATAAAATCATAAATAAAGATATTCATTTGTTAATTGACATGAAAGTTATAATAACCTTAAATAACCTCTTTTGGCAGGGAGGGGGGAAGACATACTTTGTGTCTGAAAAAGTCCTATGGATGATGTATTTTCTTTTGGGATATTCTGAAGCCTCAGTTTAAGTGTCTGGGCAACCAGGAGTTTTTCCAGTTAGATTGTAGAGAATGCCTTCGCAAAGATTCTGTTTCTCAAAACACAGGATAATCAATCCAGGATAAAGATTCAAAGTTTTTTTTTTTTTTTTTTTTTTTTTTTTTTTTNTTTTATTTCCAAGTAGACTTTTGAGCTGTTTTTTTAGCTGAAGAAGCTTAACAAGGGAGATTACAACACAAAGTTTGTAAAGGCTCTGGATACTGCTGTCTATGGTTTACCAAAGAGTTATCTGGATCCTTTTGGGACATAGATACAACTTCAGAAAATATACAATTGAGTATTTCAATTTCAAAAGTATACTTTATCCTTTTCTGTCCTGCCTATTTTCTTAGTTTCTTCACTTCCTTTTCTCCCTCTACTTTCTGATAGTTGGAGTGCTGGAAGAAGTTTAATATAGCCACTACATTCAGTATTTCTCTAGTATATTAATATTTTCCTCAATAGTCAACAACAAGTGGCTGCTTGATTTCTTCCTTAGCATGTCTAACGTCTTAAAGTGTCCATCCCATTTTTAGCTTGTTCTGTTGTTTATAGAATATCTCTTAATCAGCTCCAAATTTGTCTTTCTGCAATTTTTGCCAGTTGCATCTTGTTTTGTCTTCTGGAGTGACAAAGATTTCTAATACTTGTTAACATTACAATGCTCAAGATGTAGTTATTGTTGAAAGTCACTCTCCATGGGTCTTCGCTGTTTCTGCATGTCTTTCCAGCGGTGGCACTGATAACATTTTGTTCTTTCTGAAGAGATTTGTTTAGAGATAGTATCTCCCTTCCCCTTAAAAAAATGGCTAGGCAGGTTTGCTTGTAGCTCATTATAAAATACTGGGATTTCCCTAGCTCAGAGTTCCCCTCCTGTAATGCAGCCCATTGTGTGCGCAAATACCATCTAGCTTTTTTGTGTTGGCCTGTGGGAACTGGAGCTTAAGGAATTGGCATGGGAAAATGCTGATACTCAGTGCTGTGATTGCTGTGAATGATAAACTATCCTTTGTCTCTGACCCAGAAGTCTTGTGTCTTCTGCCAGCATCCATGAAACTGTTGCAAACTTGTTATCTTGCAAGTAGGGTAAAATCTCAGATCCTTCGTAGTTCTTGACAGTTACCATATCCCCCAGGATAAGCAATTCCAGTTCCTTCAACCACCCTATATAATTTTCACATGCTTTGAATTATCTCTTATTCTTATCAAAAATTCTGGATGCTCTTCAGTTTAACTATGTCGTTGGTACCTAGAAAGGAAAATAATAGTTCATAGGTGGTCTGACTAAAGTGAAGGGAATCAAATTACCACTTTTCTTTGTTTTGAAAACCGACTTTTTATACTTTTTCTATCATATTCATTGCAGTCTCCATCTTTCTATTACCTGTAAATTTGGCTCAGCAAGCCTTCTATGTATTTATCCACATTAATGATAAAATTTTTAACATATCTAAGCCAGAGAGAGAGTCCTGGGCCTTGCCACAGAGATCTCAATGCACATAAGAAGTCAGTTGGCAGCAGTAATTGTTAGCAACTGCTCCAGTGAGAAGCTCCATGCAGAGGTTCAGGGAGAGCGAGCCTATGAAGAAGCATGAGGACCTATTCAAGTCGTGCAGCAAAGCTTCAAAATGAAACCACCAAAGTGATATTTGTGTAGCTTCCAGAGCTCAGCTAAAATGTCATGAATACACATGGGAAAACGTAAGTCAACACCAAGTGACAACAAGGGTCTCTGAACACATTGTCTAGTACTTAAAATTCACTGACACTGAGAAGACTTTTGGCTACACCCCCACCTCTCTGCCCAGCACTGTAACTGGTTATACATGAAGATAATCATGCTTCTCTGACTGAAGAAAATTTTTCCTGGTGGCAGGGATTATCAGTTACTTATTCACCAGCTTGAGATAGCACAGGGTGGTGAAAGAGTCCAAAAATGCTTGGGACTCTGGCAACCTGGGTTCATTACTGTTTCCGTAAGGAGTTAGCTTAGAGGCTTTTGAAAATCACTTAATTTTGGCCAGGTACAGTGGCTCACGCCTGTAATCCCCACACTTTGGGAGGCCGAGGCCTGCAGATCAACCGAGGTCAGGAGTTCAAAACCAGCTTGGTAAATATGGTGAAATCTGTGTCTACTAAAATTACAAAAAAAAAAAAAAAATTAGCTGGGTATGGTGGCAGATCCCTGTAATCCCAGCCACTCAGGACGCTGAGTCAGGAGAATCACTTGAATCCATGAGGCAGAGGTTGCAGTGAGCCAAGATCACGCCAATGCCCCCTCAGCCTGGGCGACAGAGCAAGACTCCATCTCAAAAAAATAAGCCAACAACAACAACAGAAACATTTAATTTCTCTGAGCCTCATTTTTTTTTTCTTTTGTAAATTAAGTTTAGGCTAATCTCAAAATTCTGTTTTACTTCCTAACAAAACATTTATAGCTAGAAGTTTGGGAACACTTTACTGAATACCAATATGAAAGAGGCTTTAAGAACTTCGATAGTAAGCCCCAGGTCACATGGTCCATGTGAAGCAAAGTAGGAATTTGAATTCAGTTTGC
Source organism: Cebus imitator (assembly GCF_001604975.1). NCBI lineage: Eukaryota > Metazoa > Chordata > Mammalia > Primates > Cebidae > Cebus > Cebus imitator. The sequence goes on along the minus strand of NW_016107590.1, from coordinate 833,475 downwards.
CATGAATGCCTTCCTATGTACAAAATAGAACTAGGTTTCAAACCAATAGAGAAAACTAAGGAATAAGGAAAAATCTAGAAATGAAAATAAGGTTTTCTGGGAAACACTAAATTGAATTAACATTCTGCTGAAGTTTTTCTTATTATTGTTGGATTTTTTTTTGATAATACATTGCATATTTTAATATAACTTGCTGTTTCTTTTTTTTTTAAAATATACATTTTATTGCATTTTAGGTTTTGGGGTACCTGTGAGGAACATGCAGGATTGTTGCATAGGTATATACATGGCAATGTGGTTTGCTGCCTTCCTCCCCATCACCTATATCTGGCATTTCTCCCCATGTTATCTTTCCCCATCTCCCCACCCCTGCTGTCCCTCCCCTGGTTCCCCCCCCCCACAGACGCCAGTGAGTGATGCTTCCCTTCCTGTGTCCATGTGTTCTCATTGTTCAATACCAGCCTATGAGTGAGAACATGCTGTGTTTAATTTTCTGCTCTTGTGTCAGTTTGCTGAGAATGATGGTTTCCATGTTCATCCATGTCTCTACAAAGGACATGAACTCATAGTTTGTTATGGTTTTAAGACACCTCCTTTCAGTGTGAACTCCCCAGAAAAAAAAAAGAAACCTCCTGGAAATGAGGATGTATTAGCTAAAAAGTAGCTTTTGACAGAGCTATGAGGTTGTTCAGTATAGTTTTGTTTTGTTTTGTTTGGATAGATACACATCCTGTTTGCATTCAGTCTCAAACCCTCACAATTTCTGTGACCTTGGGAAAATTAATTTTTTTATACCTCATTTCCTCATCTGTAAAATGGGCATGGTATGAATAGGATCTGCTTCACATAGTTTTTTATGAGAACTAAATGGGAAGGCAAGAATAGTATCTGACTAAGATTGCAATAACTATTGGCTCAATAAATATTACATTGCCAGAGATATTTTTTACATGGGTAGCTTGCTGAAATCCTAAATTATTTAAATATGTGTCAAAGCAAAAAACACTGGAATTAAATATTAGACTAATAAGGGCAAACTTCATAAAATTTTTCTTTCTGATTGTTTCATTTATTTTTCCAAATTCAGAATATAATAAAGAAAATGTTTAGTTAGAGTGAAGATTAATTTCAGCTCTGTGCTTAAAATAAAAGCTTTATCTTTGGAACTAGCACAGACCTCTAGGCATTGAGAGACTAAGTTTCTCTTTCTCATTCCCAGAAGTGCTCTTTCATCATACATTTTTTTTTCTTCACATGAGCCAACTTTCAAAATATTTGGAAGAAGAAATAATTCACTCTCAGGTTTCTCATTATTGCTTTGCTAGTGACCTTGGGAAAGTCAAATAAATTCCTTCATGTTTTTCATAAAATGGAAATAATAAGTGAGACTATTCAGCACATAAATCAATGATTTGGGGGTGCTTAAAATCCTGCAAAAATATTAAATACCAAAATATGACTATTTGAAAATAATGAATTTCTGTTTGTGTTCCAAAAAAATAATCATCACATATTGACAAAGGGAGACACATTGCACATGTGACAAACACTATTTCATGGTCCCCAATTAACATATTCAATGCTGAAACATTGGAGTATTTATTGTGGATGTTCTCTAGTGGTGTAATCCCTACCCCTTGCCAGTCTGCCTCCCTCTCTAAGATAAGTAGAGGCTTTTGCAGCTATTTTTAGTTTGAAATTATATTTAAATAGGGAAAACATTAATCTTGTGATTACCCTCCTCACAGAATTCCAAGCCTGAGCTTTCACAGAGGTCACACTGTTCCTTTGAGTGATCTGTAAGTGAAGTTTCAAAGAATACCCAGCTAGTGAGTCCAGGAATGAAACTACGTGTTTATTTAAACATCTCACCAAGGAGGGCAAATGATGAAAATGATATGTCCTCTACCACTTGCAAAGAAATCTTTGGCAATAAATCCCATTGACTTTTGGAATTGGATAGCTCTGCTCAGTGTGTTGGACAGATTTCCAAGATATCAGGTTATGGGGTGCAGCTTTTGGTGATAATATTTCTGTGGAAAGAACACTTCTGGGGAGATGTCTACAATTTGTGCACCCTACAGGACATCTATGAGAGGTCAAGGGGAGTAGGCGCTGTGGTCAGCTGCCATCTTGTCCTAGCTCTTCTTCTCAGTGTAACTTTCTCCTCTTTGGCCCAGGGAAACACCTGCCTGGTTTCTTGGATTGTTCTATATTACTGAATCATTCTCTACTTTTGTGGATAATTAGAATTTAAGAGGTGAAGTTTTCTGAATATTGCCAGGCCATATGTTTTATTTATTAATTCATTCATTCTGAACATGCAATACTAAGTGCCCATTGTGTATGAGGCACTGTATAAGACCCTCATTAACTTTTCAAAGATGAAAAACAGAGTATCTACTCTGAAGGAGTGTACATTCTAGTTAGGGAGCAGAAAAGGTTCTGCTTCTATTAATACCTATTCACTACTTAGTAACTTTTGAAGAAGCTAACATTTTGATAAAATTTTGCCTAAGATACCATTTAAGTTTGGTTTCCATTTGACCTTCTAGAAACAAAATTATCATTAGTTTTTCAGTGAATATAACTTTAAAGCATTTCGTAGAATTTAGTAAAACATGATATATGAGTAAATGTTATTGAAATATGTTAATGTTTTGAATGAGGTCTTCAGATTCTAGAACTACTCAAAGTTTCATTTCTGGAAATGTCTTTAAGGTGGATTTAGAGAAAATGCTCGGATTTAAGTCAAATGAAGAATCTTGTTATAGGAAGACAAATTAAATATGTTAAATGATGAATAGAAAGAGTTATCTGGGTAATTGAGACCCCTTCTTTCCCAGGAACCAGTGCTAAGGTCTGTACATGGAGAGGGGGTTGTTATTCAGATCAATTGATCTATGCACAATAACCATACTGCCCAAAATTTCTGAGGATAGAAATTATTTGCAATCATCCTTAATTACCTTATATTTCCTAGCCAATATACTGCCTTGCATATCATAAACATTCAATAATTATTTGCTGCATAGCACTAAAGTGAATTGAATTAAGTCAAGTGTCTAAATATCTGCTTATCCCCATGACCACTAACTGCTGGCTGTGATAAACCTTTTTTGTTTGACTCTTAGTATTGAAAACATAGAAGGCCTGTTCTTGCCTTTTTCTTTCTACCCTCTGTGTCTCATTTTAAAAATTACTAGTAGGCCCTCTGTGAGTGAATTTTGTTTGTGTGTGTGGATTTTCCTTAGGACTAATTTCATTTGGGGCTAAATTTTTCCTTCTAACCCTCCCTTGAGTCCTATATAAACAACATATTTAAAAATAGAAATGTATTGATTTTTTAAAAGATAATCCCATATATGAGATATATAAAATTCCTAGTTTTAAAACATCACTCCCTTTCCCTCATCCAGTTTGAAATAGAATTTAGTATAATAAACATTTACTTAATAAATATACTGGAACAGAAGAATTGAGGTGATAGATTATTTTATGTTTAAACATCCACTGGCAAACACTAACCAACTCTTTTTCAATTTAACTAGGTCTTTTTGGCTGGAAGCCTCTCTTCACTCAGCTGAAATGATACTCTGCCTGTTTTAAGGAGACACACGGATTTCCAAAGTTAATCTTTAAATCCCTAATACTTGGTGTCTGCTATAATTCACTAATTCTCTTGTTAAAAAACAGGCTTAAAGAGGAAGAATGAAATTATTTTAAAAAATAGATAACAAACAAAACAAAAGAAATGTGGAAGCTTTTGTTCAAGGAAATCAGAATGAATTGCATTGTTGCACGATTGTTTTTACATTTTCATACATCCATTTTCTCACATTATAGATTTAGTACTCAAGGATCTAAATTGATACATCTCGTTTTTTTTTGTTTAATTATTAATTTGAAAAACAGACATAGAGATTTTCTTATATGGAAGGCATCTTAGTAGACATACCTTGTCTCAGATAGCATCATTACCTTCACTCAACCTATTTAAGACCCAAGACAGGAGCTAAGGATCACAAACATCTGGTAGGTTACAGATGGAATGTGGGCAAACAAGCTGAGAGGTAGTTCACTGCTGGTTCAACACCTGGAAGAAGTGACATTTATCTTAGATCATGAAGAACAGGGAGAATTCTACCATGCAAAATCAAAAGAAAATAAGAAAAATAAATTATGTGGTGAAAAAGGTACAGAACTGGAAAGTAGCACATCTGGGTTCTGGCCTTTATCAGAAATTGACTTCATGAAATCCAGGACCTCAGGTTTCTCATTTATAATGAAGAATTGGGTTAGATGATCTCTAACTTTTTTTCCAGTACTACCATTCTGTGATGATATGGAACTTCATGCAAGGGCAATGACCTGAGAAAAGGTATAGGTTTAGTATTAATGGTCATGGATGAGCAGTAATCACAATGACTTCGTATGTAGGGTTCAAGATGAAGACAATAATAGTAGGCTTTAGTTTTGAATATCAAACTGAAATTACCTGGAAAAATATTAATGATCATAACAGGATCTAACATTAAAACTGTATTTTTATTTTAGTTTGGAAAAGCAAAACCTTTCAAGTGTGCTTCATCCATCTTCTGACACTCAGAAAATAGAGTGGCCAGATGTTTTCATGAAGTTTTGTTGCTCTTCTTGTTGTATTTCCAGTTGCTCCAATTAATTGCTTCAGGAAAGTCTGGTGATTTCTTGATCTTCTCAGAGAGAAATCAGTCCCAATCGTGGGTAAAATTAGATATTTGGGATGTTTAAGACACTATGATATTGATCTCAGCATCTCAGAGAAGGAGCCAAGGCCTTCTGCGGGCATCAGAAACCTTTCTTTCCAGCCTATTTGTTATATAGGTTGCTGTTTTTGTCAACAGGTTGGTGACTTTGGGAATTCATGAAAGGAATGGACTATTTCAGCTTATAAAATCCCTGTGAAGGATATCGTTTTCTGAACCAGGCTTAGTCAAGTCAAAGTCACTGGGAGATGCCATGTGACCCCTTCACCACACACACACACACACACGCACACACACACACACCACACACACACGAAAAGTAAGAATCTTCCAGCTTCACAGAGCTTCGTCTTGCTGTGCATTTCTTTGCCATCCTACAGCATCACAGCTCTTATGTGACGAGCAAGCGCAGGGGGCTGTAACAGTTTGGACTTTATCTGATGGACAGGGAGGATTGTTTTTGTTTTTTTATTTTTGAGTAGAGAGTGGTTTTTATTTGAATCTTTCATTAGTAAGATTGATTTAGAGATGGAAGACAGTTTGGATGACAGAAATTGGAGTAGGGAGATTGTACAGGCAGAGAAATCTTCTAGGATGCATTATAAGATGCTTGAACTAGATAATAATAGTAAGACTAAATGGAAGAAATTTTTTAAATGTTGAGAGAGAAGATTACAATGATGTAGAGCAATGCTGTCCAGTAGAAATATGAAGCAATCTACATATGTAATCTAAATTTTCTAATGGGCACAATAAAACCAGACAAAAAGACATAGGAGAAATTAATTCTAATAATATATTTTATTCAACTCAGTCATTTCAACATGTAATCATTTAAAAAATATTAGTGAGATATTTTATATTCTTGTTTATTGTACTAAGTCTTCAAAATTTGGTGTGCACTTTGCTCTTACAGTTCTCAATTTAGACTAGCCACATTTACTAGCTCAGTAGTCATGCCTGGTTAGTGGCTACCATACTGTTGAGCATAGCTCTCGAATGATGACAAATCATATGAACTAGGCTGGAAGAACGGGAGGGAGAATCTAGGGAATTGAGTCTAAAAGAAGAAGAAGAGTGGCTCCTTTATTAAAACTGGAAATATCAGAAGATGCATATGATTGAGGAAGAGAGTAGGGCTAAAGGATGAGCAAGTGATGATTCCATAATTTTGACTTAAAGGGGCCAGTAAAACACCTGTTGGGAGATATGAGGCAGGCAACTGTAAAGGTGGGGTTCAAACTGTTAAAACTCAGCATGGATGACAGAATTCAAAAAGGAGATACAACCTTGGGAACTGGTTCTAAGAGCATGAACATCAGAAACAGTGATATTCAATGTGGTTACAAGTGCAGAGGTGCAGAGGGAGGAGAAAGCCTTGAGCAACCCTGAAATTGGAGGGTTCAAGGAAGAAGGCAATCTGGTAAAGGAGAAAGGGTCACAGTCGAAGGCTGGGAGGAAAGCCAGCTCTGGCAGTGCCTGAGTGAGGGATTGTTGAGCTGGAGTCTACCCAGGATTTGGAAGGCAAATAAGGTAGGAGAGAAATGGAAGCATGAAAAGAAAGTTGTGGTAAGAAATGGATGTTTCAAGTTTGAATTTCACTCTACCATTAGCTAACCAAGTAACTTTAGAGAAACGACTCCAACTTTCTAAATCTTTGTTTTCTAATTGTAATAATAAAATAATAGAGGCTAATACATACTACTTGCTTATTCTCCTATATGCCAGACACTCTGTTAAGTGCTTTAAGACCATTTTCATTTTTATGAAAAACATTATAAAATATATTTTAGGGGTTATACTGAGACAGGACATTATTAGATGATAATACAATCAAGGGACCTATTTTTAATTTATCTTAGACACTTGGTTCCTAGTGAAGCTCTCATGAAGTAGACAGATGCATAAGGGATAATGAAAAATAGCAGGTGTGGTACACTTTACATTTTCTGGGTTCTGCCTTGAACCCCAACTTAAGCCTCTGATAAAATGGCTGAAATGCATGAATGCTTTCATTCCTCCTGGGGAGACCATGACTCAGCTCACCACCCAGCAGCTTCAAGAAGACATGCCAGAGACAGACACACTTATCTGCACATCTCTCTTTCTTTTTTTGAGACAGTCTCACTCTGTCACCCAAGCTGGAGTATGATCACGGCTCACTATAATCTCAACTTTCTAGGCTGGGCTCCTGTGACCCTCCCATCTTAGCCTCCAGAACAGTTGGGACCACAGGTGCACACCACCTTATCTGGATTTTTTTTTTTTTAGAGACGAGGCCTATCATGTTCCTCAGGCTGGTCTTGAACTCCTGGGCTCAAACAATCATCCCACCTCGGTCTTCCACAGTGCTGGGATTATAAGCATGAGCTATGGCACCCAGCCCATGTATCCATCTTTCTTGTGCACAGTGGTCTGCCACTAATAAAAATGGCTCAATAAGTTTCCTGGTCTCTAAGCAACGAGATTAGTTGAGGGGGTAAAAAGGAGTGACAGGAGAGGGGTGGAGAAATGAAATACTCTCTGCCCTTTCTTTGAGGTCTCCAGGACGTTCTCTTGTCCCTATTTTATAATGAGGAAATTGAGGTCCAAATAACTTATTGGAGACTTTATGTAGTGGAAGAACTCAGATTCAAAATCAGGCCTTTATAAATCCTAAGCTCTTAATAACTGAATGAACTTAGAACTAGCATTCTACACTTCTGCAAGTATTTTATTAGAAAGTAGGATTCCCACTAATGTGTTTTGACATCTAAACTCGTATTATTTGTATTACACTTTACTGTCTTTTCTCGTTATTGTTCACTTCATTTCTACAAGGCAAATTAGTTTAGTTATATTGCACTGATGTGAGAAAACCTAGGCAGAGGGTGTCAAGGGAAATAACATTCTAGGTTGCTTGGTTATTTGGAACTAATGTTATTTCCTAGCCGTTTTCTTGGCCTAGTTTTGATTTTAACTATTTTATCTCACATTTCAAATATATATATATATATATATATATGTATTTCAAATACATATATGTAAATGTAAAATATATAAGTATATATTTTACGTCTCATAAATTCAGAAAACTGCATTTATTTAACATAGATAACATTTCCTTTACATACTATATATACATAATACACACACACACACACACACACACACACACACACACACAGATCAGTTTACATATATTTCCCCCAAGATCAACATCATTTCTGTCAGCTGAGAAACATACTATCTTAGGCTGTGGAGGCATATGAACCCCAGAACACTAGGTTATTAAGTTTGCTCCTAGTATCAATTTTCTCTTTTCAACTTGATCTAAACTGTTTGGTGAGGATCTAAAAAATGACTAAGACTAGAGAAGGATAAAATTTCAGGCTTTTGGTACAGGCTAACCTTGATCATTTTTGCCTTATATTTGGAATAAACCTCCTGTCATTTAATTCAGACCTCACCATCTATATCTTCTTAAATGGATTATTTATTTACTACCTAGAACCTGAGCTTAAAATGCCTTCGGTTTCTTCAACCCAATTTTTTGTACAAGTGGCCAAAAAAATCTAAGTTATGATTTTCATTCAACTATAGCAAAATAGTCCTTATCTATACAGTGCTTTCTAAATACAAGATCTTGTATATGCTGTTCATGAATTAATTTATTTAATTTTCATAGTATTCTATGAGTTCGATGCTATAATTTTTCCTATCTTATTGAAAGTAAATCTAAGCAGAGGACATTTGGGTTACTTGTTCAAGATCACACAACTAGTAAATTGGAGAGCTGGGATTCAAAGACAATGTGGCTTTAACTACTACGCTATGCTATATTTCAAATAGAGGATATGAATGCCTGGAATGCACACGAACATTCTAAATATTGTAGGCCCTAATTTTGAGAACCAATTACAAATTTTTAATCAAAATGACAATCTAATTGGAAACTTGGTTATTTCAATCTATTAATCCTTATTTATTTAGTATCCATGACACAGCAAATCAAGAAAGAATATGGTAATACATAACGATAACACGAAGTTCTTGCCCTTGAGCCATCTTCTTGGGGAGACGAAACTGTCACATGGTATATTCAGAGAGCAATAAAAGCGTGTATTTAAATGCTAAGTCATGTGGTATATTAGGACGTGTACTAGAAGAGCATGGAGAAGAAGAAGAATGCAAAAGTCCAGTGTGGTCAGGAAAAGACTTGTAGTGGATCTTAAATGTCAGGGAGAAACTGAGTGAGGAAGGAGGCTATAAAGAGACCCTGGCAAGATGAGCATGATGAAGGTGATTAGAATATCAGAGAGGGGAATGAACATGGTATGGTTTCTATATCTTCATTCCGTTGGTCTTTCTTCTCTCTCTGTATACACATACATACATGCATGAATATTTGCGCTGTATATGAGAATATATATAGATATACATCACAGATGTATAATACTTGTTTTTCACCAGTATTGAAATGTCTCTGATAAACTCAGAAATATGATGGGTGTGATGGTTAATACTGTCAACTTGATGGTTGTGCCTGGCTGTGTCTGTGTGGGTGTTGCCAAAAGAGATAAACATTTGAGTCAGTTGGCTGGGGAAGGCAGATCCACCCTTAATTTGGTGGGCACAACCTAATCAGCTTTCAGCAAATATAAAGAAGGCAGAAAAATGAGAAAAGGGCAGATAGGCCTAGGCTCCTAGTCTACGTTTTTCTCCTATGTTGGATGCTTCCTGCCCTCAAACACTGAACTCCAGGTTCTTCAGTTTTAGGATTCAGACTAGCTCTCCTTGCTCCTCAGCTTGCAGACAGCCTATTGTGGGTCCTTGATCATGTGAGTTAATACTTAGTAAACTCCTCTATCTATCTATCATCTATCTATCTATCTATCTATCCATCCATCCATCCATCCATCCATCCATCCTTCCATCTCCTATTAGCTCTGTCCCTCTGGGAGAACACTGACTCATACAGATTTTGGTACCAGGAGTGGTTCTAGAGGAACAGAATATCAAGTGTGGGCTCTTTCACTGGGGCTTCTGGAGTTGGCTGCTCAATGATTAGACCCCAAAGTGCTAAGGACTCACTTCTAACTGTGGGGAGACCACTGATAGTCCTTGGCATTAACTATTTAGAGAATTGTGCAAAATACATGCATTTGACACTCCTGATTCACTGCTCATGAGAGGCAAGGAGTTTAGTGACTCTATACATAATACGTTTCACCAATGTGGAGAACCAAGGCACATAATGAAGCTGGTTGATTGCTCCTAAATTCAGCGGACAAAGTGACAAAAGAAAAGGATAAACTCAGGAATTTTGTTTCCCAGCTTCAGAAGCAGATACTGAGCCTCAAATCTGCTAAGATTGCCCTGACTGAGACTCTTATCTCCTGTACAGAGAGAGAGCTGAAATCATGGAAAAACAGACACAAGCGCTTATCATGCCAGTGGCTGACCTGCCACCAAAGATGCATGCACAGCCTCACCAGGTGTCTACTGTTTAAGTGAGGGCATCAGTTGGAAAAGAATGGGACCCTGAAACTTGGAATGGAGATGTGTGAGAGGACCCTGATGAAGCTGGGGACACTGAGTTTGTAAACTCTGATGAACTTTTTTGGCCAGAAGAAACAGCTTCCCCGTCCCCAGTAGTGGCAACATCCTCTCCTGACCCATGTTGCCATCAGCCTTTCCTCCTTTTTCTGAAGAGATAAACCCTGAACTGACTGAGGCAACAGTGATGGCTTCCCTGAGGCAATTACCAGGCAAAATAATATTGATTCTCCTCAGGAGCCACCCCCGACACCCCTGTTTGCTTCTAGACCTACAACTAAAACTCCAGTGAGACCCTAGAGATGAGGTTGAGAGTGTGGCCCATTAGGAGGTGGGCTATTCTCCAAAAGAACTGTTTGAGTTCTCTAATTTATATAAATAGCAATCTGAAGAATAGGCATGAGAATGGATACAAAAGATGTGGGTTAATGGTGGAAGGAGCATAAAGTTGGATCAGGCTGAATTTATTGATTTGGGCCCACTAAGTAGGGACTCTGCTTTTAATTTTGCAACTTGGGGAGTTAAAGAAGGTTCTAATCATTTATTTGCTTGGTTAGCTGAAATATAGATTAAAAGATGGCCCACTGTGAGTGAGCTGGAAATGCCTGATCTCCCTTGGTTTAATGTAGAGGAAGGGATCCAAAGACTTAGGAAGATTGGGATGGTGGAGTGGATCAGTCACTTTACACCTACTCATCCCAGCTGGGAGTGTCCAGAAGATATACCCTGACCAATGCCTTGCAAAAGAAATTTGTGAGGGCAGCACCTGTATCTTTGAAGAGCCCTGTAATTACTCTTTTCTGTATGTCAGATCTAACAGTGGGAACTGCAGTCACTCAACTACAAAATTTAAGTACACTGGCAACAATTGGATCCCAAGGTGGCAAGAGCCAAGTAGCAGCACTCAACTATCAAAGGCAAGGTGGGAGTAGCTACCATAACAGACAGCAGATGCAAAGCGACAATCAGAATAGTCTGACTCATGTAGAGTTCTGGCACTGGCTAGTCAATCATAGTGTTCCTAGAGGTGAAATTGATAGGAAGCCTGCTGCATCCCTACTTAATTATACAAACAGAAAACTTCTAGATTGAATGGACAAAAGACTAATTTGAATTATAGAAATAGAGAATTGGCCAGGTATGTTGGCTCACACCTGTAATCCCAGGACTTTGGGAGGCAGAGGCAGACAGATCACTGGAAGTCAGGAGTTCAAGACAAGCTTACCAACATGGTGAAACCCCATCTCTACTAAAAATACAAAAATTAGCCATGTGTAGTGGTGCACATCTGTAATCCCAGCTACTCAGGAAGCTGAAGCAGGAGAATCGCTTGAACCTGAAAGGCAGAGTTTACAGGGAGCCAAGATTGCATTACTGCACTCCAGTCTGGGCAACAGAGTGAGACTCCATCTCAAAATAAATAAATAAATAATCACGACCCCTCAATTAATTTCCAGACTTGAGCCAGTTGACAGACCCAAACCCCTTGAATGAGGGGGAAGCTGAGTCCCCTTGAGGAAGGACCCCACTACATTACCGATAATTTATGTAGCGAATCTTTCTCCCATCCTTCCCCAAGGAGACCTCTGACCTTTTGCCAGGGTACCTGTGCACTGGGAAAAGAGAAATAATCCAACATGTTGGGGACTACTGGACACTGGCTCTGAGTTGATGTTTTACTAGAGGACCAAAATGTCATTGTGGTCCTCTATTTAAAGTAGGGGCTTATGGAGGTCAGGTAATTAATGGAGTTTTAGCTCAGAAATTGGCTTACAGTGGGTCCAGTAGGTCCCTGGCCTCATCCTGTGGTCATTTCCCCAGTGCCAGAATGTATAATTGGCATAAACATACTTAGCAGCTGACTGAACCCCCACATTGGCTCCCTGACTGGTAGGGTGAGGCCTATTATGGTGTGAAAGGCCAAATGGAAGTCATTAGCGCTGCCTCTAACTAGAAAAATAGTAAATCAAAAATAATATTATATCCCTGGAGGAATTGTAGAGATTAGTACCACCATGAAGGACTTGAAAGACACAGGGGTGGTGATTTCCACCACAACCCCATTCGACTCTCCCATTGGGCCTGTGCAGAAGACAGATAGATTTTGGAGAATGACAGTGGATTATCATATGCTTAATGAAGTGGTGATTCCAATTGCAGCTGCTATACCAGATGTGGTTTCATTGCTTGAGCAAATTCACATATTTCCTGGTACCTGGTATTCAACCACTGACTTGGCAAATGCCTTTTTCTCCATTCCTGTCCATAAGGCCCACCAGAAGCAATTTGTCTCCAGCTGGCAAAGCCAGCAATATACCTTTACTGTCCTACCTCAGGGGTATTTCAACCTTCCAGCTTGCATCACAGTCCTATTCGGAGAGACCTTGATTGTTTTTTGCTTCTGCAAGATATCGCACTGGTCCATTATATTGATGACATCATGCTGCTTGGACGTGGTAAGCAAGAAATAGCACACACACTGGACTTATTGGTAAGACATTTGAATGTCAGAGGATGGGAAATTAATCTAACTAAAATTCAGGAAACTTCTACCTCAGTAAGATTTCTAGGGTTCCAAAAATTTCTAGGGGCCTGTTGAAATATTCCTTCTAAGGTAAAGGATAAGTTGCTGCATTTGGCCCCTGCTATAACCAAGAAACAGACATAATGCCTAGTGGGCCTATTTGGATTTTAGAGGCAACACATTCCTTATTTGGGTGTGTTACTCTGGCCCATTTATTGAGTGACCCAAAAGGCTTCCAGTTTTGAGTGGTGTCCAGAACAGGAGAAGGCTCTGCAACAGGTCCAGGCTGCTGTGCGAGCTGCTCTGTCACTTGGGCCGTATGACCCAGCAGATCCAGGGGTGCTTGAGGTGTCAGTGGCAGATAGGGATGCTGTTTGGAGCCTTTGGCAGGCCACTGTAGATGAATCACACTGGAGGCCTCTAGGATTTTGGAGCAAGTCCCTGCCGTCTTCTGCAGATAACTACTGTCCTTTTGAGAGATAGCTTGTGGCCTTTTATTGGGCTTTGGTGGAAACCAAACGTTTGATCATGGGTCATCAAGTCACCATGTGACCTGAACTGCCTATGATGAACTCAGTGCTTTCTGACCCATTTAGCCATAAAGTGGGCTGTGCACAGCAGCATTCCATCAGCAAATGGAAGTGGTTGATCATAAATATGATCAGCCTAGAGCAAGTCCTGAAGGCATGAGTAAGTTACATGAGGAAGTGGCTCAAATGCTCATGGTCTCCACTCTTGCCACCCTGTCTTCTCTCCCCCAGCCTGCATCAATAGCCTCATGGGGAGTTTCCTGTAATCAATTGACAGAGGAAGAGAATACTAGGGTCTGGATCTGCACGATATGCAGACACTACCCGAAAATGGACAGCTGCAGCACTACAGCCCCTTTCTAGAATATCCCTGAAGGACAGCAGTGAAGGGAAATCTTCCCAGCGGGCAGAACTCTGAGCAGTGCACGTGGTTGTGCACTTTGCATGGAAGCAGAAATGGCCAGATGTGCAACTATATACTGATTCATGGGCTGTAGCCAATGGTTTAGCTGGATGATCAGGAACTTGGAAGAAGCATGATTGGAAAATTGGTGACAGAGAAATCTGAGGAAGAGGTATATGGATGGACCTCTCTGAGTGGTCAAAAACTGTGAAGATATTTGTATCCCATGTGAGTGCTCACCAATGCATGACCTCAGCAGAGGAGGATTTTAATAAGTGGATAGGATGACCAGTTCTGTAGACACCACTCAGCCTCTTTCCCCAGGCACCCCTGTCATTGCCCAATGGGCCCATGAACAGAGTGGCTATGGTGGCAGGGATGGAGGTTACTCATGAGCTCAGCAACATGAACTTCCATTCACCAAGGCTGACCTGGCTATGGCCACTGCTGAGTGCCGAATTTGCCAGTAGCAGAGACCAACACTGAGCCCTTGATATGGCACCATTCCTCGGGGTCATCAGCCAGATACGTGGTAGCAGGTTGATTATACTGGACCTCCTCCATCATGGAAAAGGCAGAGGTTTGATCTCAGTGGAATAGACACTCTAGATATGGGTTTGCCTCTCCTGTGCACAGTGCTTCTTCCAAGACTACAATCCATGGACCCACAGAATGCCTCATCTGCCATCATGGTATTCCACACAGCGTTGCCTCTGATGAATGCACTCACTTTATGGCGAAAGAAGTGTGGCAGTGGGTTCATGCTCATGGAATTCACTGGTCTTACCATATTCCCCATCATCCAGAAGCAGCTGGATTGATAGAATGGTGAAATGCCTTTTGAAGTCACAATTACAATACCAACTAGGTGACAATGTTATGCAGGGCTGGGGCCAAGTTCTCCAGAATACCATGTATGGTCTGAATCAGCATCCAATATATGATACCGTTTCTCCCATAGCCAGGATTCATAGCTCCAGGAATCAAGGGGTGGAAGTGGAAGTGGCACCACTCACTATCACCCCTAAGTGATCCACTAGAAAAATGATTGCTTCCTGTTCCCGTGACATTATGTTCTTCTGGCCTAGAGGTCTTAGTTCCAGAGGGAGGAACGCTGCCACCAGGAGACACAACAACAAGTTAATTAAACTGGAAGTTAAGATTGCCACCTGGACACTTTGGGGTCCTCCTACTTAAAGATAGTCACTTAGTCAACAGGCTAAGAAGGGAGTTACAGTGTTGGCTGGGTTGATTGACCCGGACCATCAAGATGAAATCAGTCTACTACTCCACAACAGAAGTAAGGAACAGTATGTATGGAATACAGGAGATCCATTAGGGTATCTCTTAATATTACCCTGCCCGGTGATTAAGGCCAGTGGGAAGCTACAACAGCCCAATCCAGGCAGGACTACAAATGGCCCAGGCTTCTCAGGAATGAAGGTTTGTGTCACTCCACGAGGAAAAAAATCGCAGCCTGCTGAGGCACTTGCTGAAGGCAAAGGGAATACAGAATGGGTAGTAGAAGAAGGTAGTCATCAATACCAGCTCCAACTACATGACCAGCTATAGAAATGAGGACTGTAATTGTCATGAGTATTTCCTCTTTCTTTTGTTAAAAACATGTTTGTGCATATATACACTTGTACTAAGAAAATGTCTTCGTTTTATTTTCTTTTCCTTTATCATATAACATAAGATTTATTGACCTCATATTAGCATTTAAGTATTGTTAACTTTATGTGATAGTATTTGAGTTGGAGATTGGCATTTCTGGTTGTACGAAGGATAGCTGTATTAAGGTAGGCATAATTATGACCTCATTATGGTCTTCATTTGAATGTTATGCATGATATCAGTAGATGTGTATGGGTTCAAGTTGACAAGGGGTGGACTTGTGATGGTTAATACTGAGTGTCAATTTGGTTGGACTGAAGAATACAGAGAATTAACACTGCATGTGTCTGTGAGGGTGTTGCCAAAAGATTAACATTTGAGCCAGTGGGCTGGGGAAGGCAGATCCACCCTTAATTTTGTGGGCACAATCTAATCAGCTTGCAGCTAATAGAAAGCAGGCAGAAAAAAATGAAAAGAAGAAATGGGCCTAGCCTCCCAGTCTACATCTTTCTCCCATGCTGGATGGTTCCTGCCCTCAAATATCAGACTCCAAGTTCTTCAGTTTTGGAACTTGGACTGGCTCGCCTTGCTCCTCAGCTTGCAGACAGCCTATTGTGAGACCTTGTGATCGTGTAAGTTAATACTTAATAAGCTCCTTAATATTAACTTAATATTAAGTATTAAGTTAATACTTAATAAGTTAATACTTCATAATAATATATACACACACACACACACATATATATATATATACACATATATATATAAAATATATCTCCTATTAGTTTTGTCCCTATAAGAGAATCCTGACTAATATAATGGATTACTGGGAAAGGGCAATTTATAACCTCTAAATCTGCAATAACTCATCCGTAAGAGAGAAATGAGATTATGGCTATCCTTCAACCATATCCTGCAATACCACCCTCCTTTCAGAAATCAAGGACAAGTCAATACTTACATCAAAAAGATACTTTTATTTTTAAAAAAAACCCTCTAAATATGGTAAAATTGATTGTTTTTTGATTGACACCACATTTTACCCTTGTACACATTTTTGGTTTTATCATTGCTGTAGGCAATGGAGAGGAAATTGCTCTGTAAAATTATTCCTCTGTGTTTGACAATAAAATACAAGAACAATAAAGTCTTCCTCCAGTACAGTGATTTAGGCGATTGAGATAAAAACTCCCAGTTTTATAGGTAAGCCGAGTTGTGAATCACGGGTGCTGTTACTAAAAAAAGCTACATTTTAAGACCAGGGTAGGGAATTCTTATATACAATTCTCTCTGTCTTATGCAGCCTTGATTATATGAAACAAAGAAACCAAAATTCCTGTTTAAAAAAAATGTTTTGAGACATAGTAAATTGGATTTTATTTGCCACAAGATTTTTACAACTGGTAATAAAAAAAATTTCAATAGAATTCTTATTTACCCAAAAACTGTAATCCACCGACTCAACTTAAAAGCTATCTTTTTTCATATCAGTTGAGTATAATATCCTTGTTCTATTTTTATATCCTTAATAGCCCACTATGAGCAATTTGCAGGAAAAACCATATCTGTATTCTGCAGATGTACTCAACTGGGCCATTTATATTTGTACCTGATCATTTCTGGTAGTTCACTGACAGTAGAACCAGATGGTAAAACTTTTTTTCTTTTACAAAATGCATCATAACTTATAGATATTACAATAGGCATCAGCACTAGGGTTGTTCTTGATTTTATCAACAGGAGGTACATTTGTAGGTGAGTCTGTGTGCCTGTGTGTGCAACCAAAATGGCAGCCTCTTGGAGTAATGACATATTCTCTAGATTCCTAGAGTCCCTTTCCTCCAGTGTTCAAGCAGAAATCTATTGAATTCTCTTCTTATATATTACCGGAAACCTAGAACATTTTTCCATAGCTACATTGATTCCTGTTGGGTTTGATCAATGGGGGGGATGTCACTTGCATTTTTTTTGATCGCTCTGACTTCTAGTTCTTGCTCTATTGAATTATCAAGTTCTTCTCAGCCTTTCACTTCCTATCTGTAAGGCCATATTTCACTCTGCTTTACACTGTCCAAACTGCTTACTACTAAAGTCCTCTGAGTATAGGATATGCACATAGCAGATTTTCCTGAAGGACTTGGGGAACTAAATGAGAAATATATAAAATATGCAACATATTTGATGTAATCTAACCTTCAGTGTTAGACAGCCTTGGTCTTAAAGGTTACTTGATCATTCTCATTGCAGTTAATCATCATTGGTTATACATCTGACTTTGGCTTTAGCCTATTGCCGTGATGCTGGATTTCCCTTTCTTTCTTCAACTGTTTTCCCTCTCTCTTCAGCTTGCTAATCTCTAATCCAAAATTCCTGTCCATGACAAAGAGCTCTCTTACTCCAGTCTCATACAGTCTTAACATTTTCAAATAGTTTATTCATAACCTGAGTAGAAGAATATTAACATGAATGACTATACTTGGCTTTGCTCTGAAGGTCTTATCTCTGTTGTCCGACTACTCCTTGATATAATTTCTGCGGTCAACTCATAACCTTAAAGTGTTTTTCTAAAGAGGGATACATATTAAAAATTTTATAGAATAAATGATATGTCCGGGACTTGCTTGAAAATAATCTGAGAGAGAGGAGTGAGTAAAGGTAGAGATGAAATGATATTGACTATGGGTTGTGTCAATAATGTTGTGTTGTATCAATATTGACCATAGGTGTTGAAAGTGGGTGATAGGGACATGGGAGTCTATTATATTTGTTTACTTTACTTTTGTGTATATTTAAAATACTCTATAATAACAAGCTAATTTTTTTCTACTATGTATTATAATGCAGTTAATATATATTTTAGTATATATAGTATACGTTATATAAATAATAATTATAATAGATAATTATGTAGATAATTACTATAAGCCAATCTAAGAGATTAATAGACTAAAACTCAGGGTAAAATCAAATATTGGAAGGGAGGCAAACTTAAGGATACACTGAAAAAATTGTAAGGAGAGATGCCATTATAACAAATTTATTTGTTACCTTCTAGTGCACACAAAAATTACCAAAGCTTAGTGGCTAAAAACATCGGAAATTCATTATCCCAAAGTTGTGGGTCAGGAATCTGGGCAAAGTTTAAGTGGATTTCTCAGGATCAAGATCCTTTGCAAGGGTGCCATGAAGTTGTTGGCTGGATCTCCAATCATACAAGGCTGGGCTAGATAAATATCCCCTTCCAAAAACACATTTATGTAATTCTTGGCAGGTCTCAGGTCCTTACTGGCTATTAGCCAAAGGCATCAGTTTCTTGTCCACATGGTTCTCTCCACAGGGAAACTCTACAACATGGAAGATGTTTCCCTTAAAGAGTGATTTAGGGAGCATCTCCAGGTAGAAGCCAGGGTCTCTTTGTAATCTAATCCCAAATGACATACCATTGCTTTCTCTATATTCTATTTTTCAGAAGTATGTCAATAGTATGACCTGCATGGACACTGCAGGTGAGTTCCTGGAAACAGAAAGTTTGAAGTTAGGAGAAGGGTATCATTTGGGGCCATGTTCGAGGCTACCTACCACAGTCTAGACTCTGGGTCCCAATAATTTACATTTCTCTCACATCCCAAATACATTCATTCCCTCCCAATGTCCCCAATGTCTTATTTCATTACAGCATCAGCTCAAAGTTCAGGATTTCATCAACTGAGTCAGGTCCAGGTACAAAAGAGATTTCTCAGGGTTAGTTCCAAAGTTCAGCTCCTTATGTGGAGTTTCTCTTGCTATAGAGACCTGTGAAAATAAAAATCCAGGCCAGGTGCAGTGGCTTACGCCTGTAATTCCAGCCCTTTGGGAGGCCAAGGCAGGTGAATCACCTGAGGTCAGGAGTTCAAGACCAGTCTGGCCAACCTGGTGAAACTCCATCTCTACTAAAAATACAAAAATTAGCTGGGTGTGGTGGCAGGTGCCTGCAATCCCAGCTACTTGGGAGAATGAGGCAGGAGAATCACTTGAATCTGGGAGGTGGAGGTTGCAGTGAGCAGAGATCACACCACTGTACTCTAGCCTGGGCGATAGAGTAAGACTCTAAAAAAAAAAAAAAAAAAAAAATCCAGGTTCTCTGCTTCTCACACATCAATATACAGTGGTGGAACAGGTACAGGTTAAAAACTGTAAATATTCCTTCAAGAACAGGGAAAATGTGGGGGGCACGAAGGAGTCTCTGATCCATAATGTAAGGTCTTTTAGGCCAACTGACAGTGCCATGGACTACACCATGGTAACCTCTGTGACCTGCATGTACACTCCAGATGAGTTCCTGGAAACAGAAAGTTTGAAGTAACTAGAAAACCACAGAAGTGAAGAATGATCAACCCCTGTGGCGCCTAATTAACTTTGAGACATTCTCTATTGTTCCTTATTCCCACCGTAATTGATAAGGCAAATGGACTTTATAACTGACCTTGGTCAACCTGCTGACTCCAGACCCTATGATCCCCTCCAAGCTTGCAAAAACCGCCCTAAACTGTAACGTCTGTAACTTTCCACTGCCTACCCAAAACCTATAAAAGCAACTCCTATCCCACTACCCTCCCTGACTCTCTTTTCGGGCTCAGACCACTCACCTGGGTGAATAAAGAGCCTTGTTGCTCACCCAAAGCCTGTTTGGGGGTCTCTTCATTCAGATCGTGCGTTTTAACTCATAACAATTCTGAAATCTAACTGGACAAATGTTGGAAATTCCTTAATTAGGTATTAAGGCCTACTGATAATTCTCTACGGCTGTTGGCTCTGCCCTCTGGGATTAGACTAGTCAGCCCAGGCTGCTATCAAAATACCACTACCTGGGTGCCTTGTAAACAACAGAAATTTGTTCTCTCACATTTCTGGAGGCCAGAAGTCCAAGATCAAGGTATAAGCAAGGAGGCCTTTCTTCCTGGCATGCAGATGGCTGCCTCCTCACTGTGTCCTCACATGGTCTTTCTTCCGTGTGTGTGCAGAGAAACGGGGGGGCGGGGGGAAGAGAGTCTAGTTTCTCTTCTTTTTATAAGGACCCCTGTCTTATCCAATCAGGGCTCCACCCTTATGAACTTATTTAAAATTTTAAGTATCTTTCTAAAGCCCTATCTCTGATACCATCTCATATGATGTTAGGGGCTTCCACATATGAATTTTGGGGGAAACGCTTTGGTCTATAACAAGGCTCTTGGTTCCGCCTGCTGGATCACCCTCCCTTTATCATGAAAGATGTCACATGTTTTCATATGAGTAGTTTCCTAGCCTACTTTCTGACCTTTTAGGGCTCCAGCTTCCTCTTTGTACTGCCTGTCCTTTTCAACCCAAGGTGACAGTGGCACATCTTTAATCTTAAAGGGCCTTTTGTGTGACTGAATAGTTCTCTGAGGCACTGCCTTTCTACGGTGTTAAGAAAAGACTTTGCAGTCAAATCTTCATCTTCATCGCCAGATCGTGTTTTTCAGGTAGCGCTCCAAATTTGATGCTTTGCTTGAAAGCCATTTCCTAGCATTGTTTGCTGTTTGAGGAGGCTGAGAACTTTTAAAGTCATCAAGTCCTAGCTCTTTTTTGTTTAACAGTCCTTTCCTTAATTTATTTCTCTCTTTTTGCATTTTACTATAAACAGCAGAAGAAACCAGGTGGCAGCTTTAACATTTTGCTTGAAAATTTTCTTGGTTAGATCACCCAGCTTGTTAGGCACATTTTTTTGCTTTCCAAGTTATGACAGGTGCACTAGGTTTTCTGCTGCTGCATGACATAGAGCTCTCTTATTTCAGTCTCATCCAGCCTTAACATTTTCTTCCTTTCCTTCGGACCCCTTGCCAGCAGCAGTCTCAAAGTCCAGATTTATATTAGTTTATTCAAGGAAGTTTAGGCTTTTTCTAATACATTTTTTTCAAAATACTTTTTATCTTTTATCAATCAGTTCTAAAGACACTCCTGCATTTTTAGGTATTTATTATAATAGCATCCACTTGTTAGTACAAAACTTTGGAATCAGTCAGAGAAGCATAATATAAATAAATGATTTGACCATAAGCAATTGTGGAAACTGGCTAATCAGTCTCCGTAAGGTTGTTGCCTGCATGTCTGCTACTAGAATTTGATGTGCATAAAGCTGGGGGCAAGAGAAGAGACAAAAAAATAAACCTGGAACCCACAGGCACAAACAGGAATGAAATGCTTGTTGTTCTTGTTATCTCTTACCTTGTTAGTATGAGTGGTATACCCATACTGAAGTGAGAATTCTTCATCACAAAGCTAACACACACATGTGGCCCAGAGTTGGCAAAGCTGAATGCAGAACTAGAGAAAGATAGAGGCTTTGCAATCTAAGTCACTGTCTCACACTTATGAGATGAATCCACAAATCAGCAATAATGTGTGAGCTACAGAATCTATAGTGGAGAAGATACTATCTTAGCCAAATGTTAGTCTTATTACTGACATCATCAGTAATAAGACACATTGGCATCATGTACCTAATGTTATAACACACCGATAATGACATGTCTGATCTTTGGTATTTTTGCTAAAATTACACAACTGAATTTAATCATGTGGAAACATCAGAAAAATCCAAATTGAGAAACCTTTTGCAAAACAACCAAACAATACACTTCAAAAGAGTCAAGGTTATGAAAGACAAAGTCTGAGGAACCATTCCAGATTACAGGAGTCAAAGGAGAATGACAACAGAATGCAACATGACCTCCTCGATTGGATTCTAGACCGGAAAATAGACATTAGGGGGAGACTGGCAAAATTCAAAAAGAAAAGATGTAGATTTGCTTAATAATACAGTAATTTGGTGTAGTTCAGTGAAAGGTATACAGGCATAGTCCAGCAATATTTGTATAACTTTTTTGTAAGTGTGACAGTATTCAAAATAAAATGTTTTTTCAAAAGCTTTAATTATTTAAATAATTACTATTTAATTATAATTAAATAATTAGTCAAGGAGTAGTTGATGTGGTTTGGCTGTGTCCCCACCTAAATCTCATCTTGAATTATAACTCCCATAATTCTCAGATGTCATGGGAGGAACCAGTGAGAGGTGACTGAATTACGAGGGCAGGTCTTTCCTGCACTGTTCTCATGATAGTGAATGAGTCTCACGAGATCTGATGGTTTTAAAAACGGGAGCTTCCCTGCACAAGCTCTCTCTTTGCCTGCTGCCATCCACATAAGATGTGACTTGCTCCCCGCTGCCTTCTACCGTGACTGTGAGGCTTCCCCAGTCACATAAAACTGTGAGTCCAATTAAACATTTTTCTTTTGTAAATTGCCCAGTCTCAGGTATGTCTTTATCAGTTGCATGAAAACAGACTAATACAGTAATTTTACCAAGAAGACATGAATGTTAAGAGTATAGGCCAGGAAGTGGGCTGTGGTACAAGAATTGTCTGAAGAATAAGCTCATAGTTGAAACATATTACTTAGCCATTCCTAACCAACAGATTGCTTGTTATTGGTGAATGGAAGACCCATCAGGGAATGGGCACAAGAAGAAGAAAGAAAAAATGAATTGATATCTTGAATCATCCCCCTGACAATTGAACGTCATTCAGGTCTAACCTGGCTTCTAATGAAAGTCTTTCCTTCATTTACATTTCTACTGACAATAGCTTGCGGGGTGCACTCATCCTATACACTCCTCCAGTAAAGCACCATTGTTCTTAAAGGGTCCATATTCTGACTTCACTCATGTCATATGCCTTCTCCTCTCTGCCGTCAGGTTCCTGTTGCTCACTGGGCTGCACATGCCTATTCTTGCCCTTCATTTTTCTGGATTGTTTCCATAAAGCATAAAGTCAATTTCAACTACTTCATGACATCTTTCCCTAAGATGTTTTTTCCATAGCTACTTGGGACTTAATTCTTTCTGTTTTGAGTTGTTTAGTATTTATTTCATGGTTATTATTAATAGTTACATTTTTCCCCTATAAGAAATATGTCACTTGAACATAGTGATAATGACATATGCTCTTTTTTTTCATACTGGGAAGTATTTAGAATAGTACTGGAACATAGGAGATGTTAAATAGTAATTTATTATTTGGTATTCTACATTAGTTTAAAAAGAAATGTGAAAGTCTAATAACTATTGTACATTATTTCCTAAGTTGCAACAGCAGTTTAATTTCCATAACCTAGAGACATAAAATGCTTCTGACAAACAAAAGAAAATAAATTTGATTTCTAAATTTTCACTATATGATTTGCAGCAAAATGATAATCATAGATATGTCATGCTTTTAAAAGTGCCAAGGAAACATCTTGGTTTGCTGTTTCTGTGTATTTGCCATTATTGTGTTCTAGTACGTTCCTGTTTTCAGAGTCCGTTTGTGACTGCATCAGGCCAATCTGGTTCAATTTTTATGTATCAAAGTTGCAAGTTCTTTTTTGGCTGCCATGGACCCTCAGGTTGAAGATCACCTAGCCTGAGCATGCCCAGATGAACCAGGTGTGCAACGAGAGGGAACTTTAGTGCTTGAACCGAGGAGTAGGGAGTAACTTACAATGGGATACCCCATAGAAGGATTTAGGATCCAATTAGGCCAAACTCATGGCAGGATCCAGTAAGATCACCTTATTTCAAGATCCAATCAGATCACAGCATCACCTTATTCCAAGATCCAATCAGATCATACCTCATTACCCTATGCTTTTAAAACCTGACCCAGCCCTTAGCTTGGGGAGGCACTGCTTTGGAAGCTATCCCTGTTGTTCTCTGTACTTGTGGCAAGTAATGAAATCCCCTTATTCCTTCTTGTAGGAGACAGTTAAAAAAATCCCCTAGTTTAGTATTCCTTGGTTTGGGACATTGGGTTGTCACCTGCCAAGTGACTCTACTCACCCATTCTGTAGGTAGTGAATTCTCCTTGACATTTTGAAGTTCTCTTTACAAGGGATGGCTCTGAAACTATGTTTTAAAAAAGCAAAATGACCAAGACAGCGTGAATATAAAGATCTGAGGAACAGTTTTATATATTATTCATACCAATCATCCCAATAATTTCCCAAGATGCTTTTCTTGTAGGTGAAGATAAATCCACCAAAAATTCCATTGGTTAAGACAAAATCATGTTATCTAGCACTTAAATAATTAAATAATTGTACTATTATTTAATTATACTTTTTATCTAATACAATACTGATTTTGTTAATATTCCATCTATACATTTATTCAACAAATGATTGCTAACAGTTTACTAACTGCTAGGTATGGTTTCCACCCTAAAAGAGCTAGCAAATTCTAGTTTCTAATTCTATAGAGTGATTTAATTTTCTATGTAAGAAAGTATCTTAACTGAACTAATTTTTTCAGGATTTTGTAGACTTCCTAAATGATTCAATTTTTCTAAACAGTTCAAAAACTTTTTTCATGAACATGTTTAAAAGCTAGAACAATTAAAATTTTCTAAACATATGAATACTTTTAAATTTAGATTTTAAATATGATTTAAAATAGATTTTCACTTCTGGCAGAGAAGGTACCTGTGGTTTATAGTGAAACAGGTAGCTCAATGATTTATATTCTTTAAAGGTGGTTTTCCCTATGCAAGACTCAATAAGAGAAGGAATGATGCTCAGAAATCCCCTGGCTTGCTGTCACCTGAGTCAAGAGCTATATTTTAATATTAGTGCTTGGAAGATAAACACTGCAGCCTCCAAGGGAGGTGATCCTTACTGGGTATCAAATGACTCCAAGTGGGAGAACAGAGGAACGACTCAGCTGTTGACAAGCAGAGCTAAGTAAATATTTATGCCAGAAATGTAGACATTTGCCATAACAACATCACCCCTACTCAGTAGCCCCAGTAGATAAAGTGGTATTTTAGATTCCTCCCAGGAATATGGTATTTGTAGGATATTATTTTAAGTTAAGTAGCTTTTGGTGGGATGTTAAAGAGGATTTCTATACAGAAAAATAGACTAGATACCTGAAAATCCCTTGGATAATTTGAAAGAGCCCCAGCCAATGTTCTTTGTGGTCAGAGGCCAGCACTTGACTAGGCTAAAATATCACCAGCAAGTCTCTTCTAGTCAGCATGCTCGGCTTTGCTAATGCCTGGTACAGAGCGGTGCTCTGCTCAACTGGGAGAATATTACTCAGTATTAGGAATGACCTGATATCCTGCATTCATTCTGACAAATGAAATATAGTCCTAGAGCAAAAAAAGAGGCATTTGCAGTTCCATCTTCCAGACCATTACTGAAGGCATGGTATACAGAAACCCAATTACCTTTTTTTCCCTTTGCTAGAAATGGCACACACATGGCCAATTTTCCTTCCAAAATTCAGAAGTGATACAACAATTAAGATGCATTTCTGCATAGAAAGTGGTAGAGTCTAGCAGCTCAGTATTTATTCACTTCAAAGCTGAAAATTGTATTTTCAGACAGTCTTCTCATTACAGGAGACTTTTGTAAGCTTGCTCTGATTCTTTGAATACTGAGTTGTCTTGGTTGGGATATTTTAGTTTGCCTAGTAGAGACCCCGTTATCATTTTCTCAGTGTAGGGGAAAAGTCCTAGTTAATTAAATCACATCCATGAATTGCATCCATTTCAATTATTTTTGCGATGTGATGCAGTAACAAATGTTCTTTTGAAAAATCACATTAAATGAGTCATAATCAAATGCTAAACCACCTGAAACATAACTTAGTGAAAGAGGAAAATATGCCACTGAAAAGAAGCTGAAGAATAGAGGAATTTTTCTGGAATTATAATTACTGTAGACTCTGGTGTGAAGTATTGAACAAGTTACAAGAGCCTCAGTATGGCTAAGAATCTTTGTTTCACTGTAGCCTCACAAGAACAAAAGAGAGATTCCTAACTCACATGTGCTGTTCTTCATTTCTCATGTGTTTTTTAGAACTACCAGCAGTTTTTTCAAACCAGGTTTCAACCAGGTTGAAAAAAATAGGTTCACTTTTGCCAGATACCTTAAAGAACACCACAGTGCAAGTCAGGCAAAAGGAGAAATCTTGAATAACAATTTTTCAATGTGTAAGTTGCTGTGAGATTCTCTTGTTTTTATAATAAACAGTGCACACGATGAAAGGAAGAAAAAATACCAAATGTCTCAGAAGTCCATCTCAGAAACTGTAAAATGAGAAAAAAAAAACCTTTTGAAAACTCTCCTAATATATTTCTCAGGACTGAAAGAAGTATAACTATTTTAGGACTGCCCTTCTGACCCCACTTTCTTTCCAGCAGGTCAACAGAATTCAATAATCAAATGCTTCAAATGATGCCAAAACGTCTGACATAATGCCCAAGCACAGTTATTGGAGTTATAGCTGGGGACAGGCAGAAACCATAGGTGGGTCTTTGTTGAGTCTAGGTCTGATTCAAAACCAAGAGAAAAACCATAAAAGCATCAAGCTAAGAAGACAATTGTATGTTTGGCCTTCCGGTGGAGACAATGGTAGAATTATTAGAAGTCCACATTGTCTCAAAGTGAGTTTCTGGATTTCCTGTATCATAAATTCCCTGCCTGAGACTTCCAGAACTGCCCATATTTAAAAACAAGGCACCGTGTAAAAATAAGATTTAATTAGGGACCCAGGAGGTGGTGAAGATTTAGTATTATGCAATCAAATTAAATATTCTTCTGTAGCTTTTTATTTTCTTGCAACTTAGCTAAGTTGTGCAGAATATAATAAATCTAATGGAGAATAAGCCCAAGTGATTAACTCAATAGTGGCAAACACAATGACCTTCTCAGAGGGTACCCAGTTTTCCACTTTTGTCTGAATCCATTTCAAGAAGAATTAAATTCAAAAATAATGTGGAAAATTATTTGATCCAGTGTGCAAAAATTCAGGGTTCCGTTAGAAAGAATAAAATTGTGCCATATGTCTAAGAATTTAGAGAATATATTTCAGTGAGCTCTGTCCTTTTAAGTTCTAAGTGTCCACTGTGGAATAGCTAGGAAAGCACTGGGGTCTAGTTCTGGTTGCATTCATTCACTCATTCACTGTCTCACCCATTTGTGATTTCCATAAATATTTGTTGAGAACTACTATGTGTTAGGAGTTGTGCTAGGCACTAGTGATACAATGTTGATCAAAATCAGATTTTGTCTTTCAAAATTTATTAGTCTAATGAGGAGGAGGTATATGTTTCCAAATAATTGCTATATTCTAGATTAGAAAGAACATGATGCTGTGAGTGTAGGGTTCAACCAATCTAGGCATCCAGGGAAAGTTTCCTTGAAGAAGCAGGATTTAAGCCTTGATCTAAAGAATGAGTAGGTAGAGTTCATTATGTGAAGAAGAAAGGACAATCACGTAGATGGAACAGCATGTACAAAAGTCATGGGGAAGCAGAGAGCACAGTGTTTTGGAGATATTAAAGCCAGTGTTCCTAGGGATAACAACATCCTAAAAGCAATGAGTGAACTCAGTGTCCAGATCTTGGTTTCTAGACATCACTTTTTATTAAAAAGAGTATTTCTCAGAGAAAAGGCCACCTTTTTCCAGGACTTCTTGATGTATCAGAAAGTAAGAAAGTGCTGAAAGAAGAAAGGGACTTGGAACTTGTCAAAATAACACTGAAGCAACTCCAAGAGGTTCCTTTTGACCAAATTTCTGACCATTTGAGTACCAAAATAAATGATAACAACAGATCATAAAACATGCAATAAAATAATAAACCATGAGTCTGTGTTGATCAAATTATTAGGCATGAATAAATAAAAAATTTGATAACAAATAGGATATTCACATAGTCTGAAATTACTTTTCCATAAATATTTGTTAATTACACAGCAAAAAATAATACTTTAAAATGGAGAACTTGGCAGACACCACCTTAAATGATCAAAGTTAACATCGTTAGTATTGTACAAAAAGAAATTGTGTGCCATTTTATAGTAGTGAGAAGAACACAGATTATTTCTCTAACATTCCTACAAAAGTATATGACTATCATGAAGGAAAATCAGAACAATCTAAATTGAAGGACATTTTCCAGAATAATTGGCTTGTAATCTTCAAGTTTCAAGGTCCTGAAAGTCAAGGGATTCTATAATAAACTGTTCTGAGTTGAAGGAGACTAACCAAACACAACACGTGACTCCAAAATGGAGCTTTGGATGTAAAGGAAATTATTTGACTACTTTCTGAAAGTAGACTGAATTCTGAGAGCTGAAGTGACCTTAAGTTCCTGATTTTGATGGTTGTATTGTAAGTATGTAGGGGAATACCCTTGCTGAGAAAAATAAATGCATTGCACTGGAGTATTTGGAGGTGACGTTATATCATATCACCAATGTATGCACCCAAATGGTTCCTGAAAAAAAAATATGTGTACTATACTTCCAAGCTTTCTGGAAGTTTGAGATTGTTTCAAAATAAAAAATAAATCAATTAATTGAAAAAGACAAAAAAAGGCCAATATGGCTAGAAATTTTGGACTTTAATTTCCACATTGGGACATAAAGAAGGTAGCTGAAATCCATGAATCTCAGCTCCAGTTGTACTGTAGCGTTCTAACTAGTCCCCAGGAAAGACATATGAAGACAAAACAATGTGCATTACTTTTCTATTGCTGCAGTACCAAATTTGGTAGCTCTCAGTTTGGTAGGCCAGAAGTTTGGGATGACCAGAGTTTTCTGGTGAAGGCTGAAATCAAGTTGTCAGCTTGTAGCCCCCACCTTCTTGCTGGCTGTCATCAGGGGACTGCTCTCAGCCCCTAGGGAATGTCCTCAGGTCCTTCCCTCATAGCCCCCTCTATCCCAGAACAGAGAGCCTCCCTTACATCAAATTTCTTTCACATTTTGAATTTTCTTTCTTGTCTGTTACTGTCCACAGAAAACTCTCTGCTTTTAAGGGGCTCATATAATTAGGTTAGGTGAGCCAGATAATTTTTCCATCTTAATGGATTAGTAACCTTGATTATGTCTGCAATATCCGTTTTGCAGTATTATATAATGAAATCATGGGAGTAACAGCAGTGGGAAACATTGTGGGGGCTTTCATAGAATTCTGCCTGCAACAGAATAGTCGAGATAAATGAATTTGGGTCTGCTATCAATCAATATAGGTCAAGAAAAATGTATAAAAATCTGCTTCTCTGATTCATGAATTGGGGGTTGGGGAATTCTAGACTGTGGTCTCTGAGACATCTTCAGCATTGAAGTTCTTTGATTTGTCTTTATTAGGCTGTAAGAGCAGGCAAGAACTGTTTCTGATTTACTGTTGAATTGCTAGCACTTAACCCAACACCTCAAACCTAGTGGATGCTCCAAAATGAGGGTATAAATAATAAATAATAAATGAATAATTATATATGGCTCCAGAAATTTATTTTCTTATTTGACTATCAAAATCTTCAGTACTGGTCCCTCAGTGGATTATTCTTCCAGAATAGCCAGGTTAAGAAGAAATCTGACAGTTAATTTCCAGTTCCATGTTGACTGATAATATTTGTGTGTATACGGAATTCTGAAGGATTTTTTTAAAGTAAATGTAGTTTGCCAAGAAGAGTTGGAACATATCCATTTATCAACAGAAGACGAAAATACATTTCACTTGAAAAGATCTCGGCCGGGCGCGGTGGCTCAAGCCTGTAATCCCAGCACTTTGGGAGGCCGAGGCGGGTGGATCACGAGGTCGAGATCGTCCTGGTCAACACGGTGAAACCCCGTCTCTACTAAAAATACAAAAAATTAGCTGGGCATGGTGGCGTGTGCCTGTAGTCCCAGCTACTCGGGAGGCTGAGGCAGGAGAATTGCTTGAACCCAGGAGGCGGAGGTTGCGGTGAGCCGAGATCGCGCCATTGCACTCCAGCCTGGGTAACAAGAGCGAAACTCGGTCCCCCCCCCAAAAAAAAAAGAAAATAAAAGAAAAGGTCTTATGATGCTATATTGTTCCAGTTAACAGAAATAGTAATGAAAGCTTGAAACATTCCCATATAAGGGTCTAAGAGGAAATAATTTTAGATATTATTTTGGAAATAGTCTTATTGCTTTTTAATATTATGAAATGTGAATATGCTCAAGATAAATTGGAAAATACAGATGATATAAGGAAAATAAAGATTATTCATTACCTACACGTCAAAGATAATCACTCTCAATATTTTGATAGACATCCTTTCACATATTTTCCTCTGCACCTATGGGTGTCAACATATCAGCATATACACATCCAGTTCTATGTAGATAATGCAGTTCTATACAGATAGTTTGCTCTTTTCATTTAAAAATATATTATAGATATATTTTCATAATAATAAATATGAATAGTAATTTTTAATAGCTACAAGATATTTTATTTTATAATTGTCATAACATTTTATTTGGCCAATCTTTCCTGACATGCTACTAAATAATTTCCAATTTTTCTAATGGTATACATATCACTTAAATGAACATTTTTGTGCATCAATTTTTGAACTTTGGCTTAATTATTTCTGGAAAAATAAATATCTAAAAGTAATATTGGTAAGTCAAAGGGTATGGAAATCTTGATATTTCCAGATTGCTCTCAGAAATGTTTGACCACATAAGTAGATTATAAAGTACCTGTTTGCCCTTGCCAACAATAGATATTATCAACTAAATGTTTAATATTTTCCAATTTGACACATGAAAATGATATATTGTTTTAATTTGCATTTCTTTTGATATAGTATTTTACATCTTTATTTCTCTTTTGAGATTTAAAAAATATTTTAAGGTGAGGTTTTTAAAATGGCCCTTAGACATTATTTTTTCTTATTATTTTGCCAGAAACTATAGTTTTATCTTTTTAATATATTTGACATTTTCTACATCATTTTCAAGTGCACTAGTGTGGTGGGAAACCTCTAAGATGGTGCCCAAGGATCTTAGGCACCTGATATTCACAACCTTCTGTAGTCTCCTACCCTTGAGTATCAACCAGCCCTGTGATTTGCTTCTTTGTATGCCCAGCCTAATATGGAAAGGGGAATGGAATATTGTTTCCATTATTAGATGATAAAGTCTCATGACTTCTATCTTGTTAGAAGATTCTCTCTGTTGCCCTCTTAGTTTGCATGCTTTGATGAAACAACCTGCCATGTTGGAGAGACCCTCCCTAGCAAAGAACTGGAGATAGCCTCTGCCCAAGAGCCAGGAAGGAAGGGTAAACAGCCCATGAGGAAATGATTTTTACCATCAGCCATGTGGTCACATAAGTGGCTCCTTCCCCAGTTGTGTCTTCAGATGAGACCCCAGTTCTGGCTAATAACCTTGATTACAACCCCTGTCATACCCATTCTTGCCATACCCATTCCATTATACAAAATGTCTCATAATAAACTTCTTATGTGGCACATTCATCTCCAATATTCACAATGTAAAGTTTCTGATGTACAGAACTATGACTCTAGCTTTTATTTTATCATATACAGATTAAATATTTGTGTTAAAATTTTATATTATGAGTTACTATATATTTTATGGCAATTGGGTGGTTTTAGTGTAATCAAATGGAAATTTGGTCTCGTGTTTATTTTTGACAATAAAAGGTGATAAAACCTTTGTAGATAAGCTGAAAGTTTCCTAGTCTGATAGATGGTGTTGGAAAAATGATAAATAATTATATTTACTTAGCATCTTCTGTAATGAGATTTTGTTTGCCTTATCAATTGCCTGATGTATTTGTGTCTTGTTTTGTTAAAGAATTTATTGGATATACACTCAACATTTTATTCGGCAACTAGCACTGAGATTTTTAAGGGCACTCCTTTGTTTTGATTTCATGATAGAGACTGGAAATTTTATCACAATTGATTTGCATGTACTTGTATTTATATATATATATATATTATACATATAAAAAATACATAGATATATTTGAGAATATGCTTATTATGTGTCCTCACTCATCTAGATTTTGTTAAAAATAAAAGATAAATATCTCACTTTTTAATTCTGGCATGCATAATTCCCCTGGGGAATGTTCCTTGGGAGGGCTGGAAATTACATAAAGGCACCCCATTTTGTCTTGAGAGGATTTGAAGGCACCTGTGTATCCTCACCTAGAATAACAATTGTCTCTCAGCAGTTCTGTATTAAGGTGGGTCAAAGTTGTTAAAGATTTAAGCCATTTTATGAACATAAGGGAATTATCCATGAATGTCTCATTTGGCCCTCTGCATATAAGGCCTTGTCAGGGACCTAGAAATTGTAATTTA
The DNA here is from genome assembly GCF_001604975.1 of Cebus imitator. Lineage (NCBI taxonomy): Eukaryota > Metazoa > Chordata > Mammalia > Primates > Cebidae > Cebus > Cebus imitator. The sequence goes on along the minus strand of NW_016107590.1, from coordinate 800,923 downwards.
GGGGAAAAAAAGAAAGCCTCTCTTCCCTCCCACATTACCTTCACCTCCTCTACTCCTTGACTTCTGCCTTCACCACATTAAATATCACCTCAAGAGATTCCTTTGAGAAAGGGAGAGTTACATTATTTTCTTTTCATTTAAATGCCCATTATTCCAGGAGTTAGTTAGAGCTAAAATTTAATAACTCCTTAATTGGGATTTTGTTCATACATTCACTAAGTGTAAGGTTCCACATTTTCACAAAACAATGAATTCAGCAGTGAACAAAATAGACTCATGGTTTTATCTACCAAATACTTACCTATTTCTATTTTATTCTTATATAAAGGACGGTGACAACACAGGAATTGAGAAGGTGAACGTTACTGGTAGACTGAAGTGGGTCGGGGGCAAAGCTTGAATGAATAGATGGATGGAAAAGAGGAAATAGACCACGTCATTTGCAACTGTTGCCTAATCAAGCCGCTTTTGAGTAACCACACATTCTATTCTAAACAAAAGAGATTATTTGCTTCTCTTTTGCCCAAAATCAGATTCTCCTTCCTAGCACGAACTTTCAGCACTTTATTTATTTGGTTAAGAGAAGTCCAAAAATCCATGCTAAATATCAAGAGAATTCTTAGCCTTGGCAATTCAAAAAAAATTAACACTTATGATGTCTTCTATGGAGGAGTTAAGAAATTAATCTACTTTTCACAAGTCCAGAGGGGAAAAAAAAACTGTCTTCAATGCAAACTTCAAAGAATCTACATCTCAGGCAGAAGATGGGGACTGATCCACTTAGAGCAGCTCCAGTCCTCATTACAGAACACTGAAGTAGTAAGATGATAATTTAACAAAAGAAAACTGTCTTCCTGGATTTTCCTTGAGAAGTGATTAATATGAAAGAATAGACCACTGAGGGTTTCACTTCTACCTTCTCCATCTGATGACTTTCAGAATGACCAGATATGCCATGCATGGTGACGGAGAGAAAGAACCATGGTTTGAAACCAGAACACTGGGATTCCACGTAGCACTGGTACCTATTAAATCTCTTTGCACCTCAGTTTTCTCTTTAGTAACAATCTCAGCAGGATTGTTTTGAAATTCATTAAGATAAAAAGTATGAAAAGAGTTGCTGTACACATTACCCTTGTGATTTTTTTGCTCCGTATGTGTAAATTCCAGAACATTCTAAGAGAAGCAGCATGATTTAGTTATTCAAACACAGATACTGTGACAGAAATTTAACTCTGCCACTCATAAGCAGCATGACAAATTTAAATCTTCATTCCATTCCTTAAGGGTACATCCAAAGATATGCCTGCACAAGGGATCCCTGGAAAGCTTTTTTCGATTGACATAAAAATTTTAAAAAGACTTTGAAGTTCATCATGTACATTTTAAATATTAAAAGAATTCAACTAAAATATTTTTTTCTAAAAATATATTTTCTTTAACAGAAAAACATCGGCCAGTCTTGTTATATAAATGATATCCTTTTAATTAATATGAGTCTTAAGAGAAGCCAACCCTCGAATTAGTTGTTGAATTAAGTTGCCATGTCCCTTGCAGTCAACAGAAAGTGACTTCAAAAAAAAAAAAAAAGGTGAAGTTTGAGGTAATATTACTATTTGTTCTTGAGGAGATGTGAGGCAGTGAGATGAAAGGAAGAGGGAATCATAACCACTTCTCATGTGAGGCAGTGGGATGAAAGAAAGAGGGAATCATAGCCAATTCTCTAGTTCCCAGAAGGATTTATTGTGATCATTAGGCTTCTCTGACATAGTCAGTGGATGAATTTGAGTGCCCTCCTTCATGATCTATGATAGCCAACATATATTTTCAGGGATGGGAGTGTGTAGGAAATGGATTATAGCATAGAAATAAAGAGTAAGAATTTTAGCTTCGAAAAGACCTGTATTTGAATCTCAGTCATTCTAGTTCCTGGCTGTGAGATCTTAAGAAAATGATTAAATTTCTGTAAGTATCGTCTTCTTCATATGAGATGGAGCAATAATCATAGCAATTGTTACCAGAGTTGAAAGAATTAAATGGAATAATATAAATCTTGACTTTGTGAAAGCCCAGTAAATAGGACTCTACATATATTGCTATTTTCCATATGCTCTTAAATTATGTATAAAAATGGAGATGTAGTCATATATTTTAATGATATTCCTAAGTTTCTGAGTCCGTTCATCCTCATATCCAATACATATATTTCTCATTTTATAGCATCATTTTTCTTTTACTTTCTTTTGTAATATAGATGTACTCCTGATAAACTAAATCAATATTTTATAAACCAAATTATATTTGGTAATGAGAGGCAAGTATTACACTAGAGAAACATTCTTTTAAAGGAATAATTTTAAAAATTTATTCAAACACATATTCTTTTGAAAATCTGATGATAGCTACGTATGTGTTTTCTACCCAAATACACAAATCCTTACATGCATAAAACTTCATATATGCTTTAAGGGATATATGGCCCTTCCCTAAAAATTTTAAGAAATTTTTAATAAAATGTCTAATCATTTGAGCCAATAGCTCAACCATTAATTTACCTGTTGTATAAAGCCAAATTTATGTATGGTAACTTTTAAAAAAGTACCTTACATTAAATTTAATGTTTAATTCCACCTGAAAGATGTTATATGTCACAGTGTTTGTTAATAAAGTTATTTTTAGCCTAGGGTTGTTAACTATGTTGTACCTAGCAGTTTCATATCCAGTAAATAAACTGTCACGGGAGTACCATTAATGTTAGTGGCAGGTGGAAATATCAAATTACATGATCTGATGAATTACTTTTCTTTTAAGCTTCTTTTGTACCAGAGTGGCAGAAAACATCCTTTTTTTTTTTTTTCCAAAACAGTTCTTTTAAAACTCTATATTTTCAGTAAACATCTTTTAGAAATTTCCATAAAGTACTTATTTTCCCAGCATCAAGATCTAACAGGCATTTGAATTTTAAAATGAATCAGCAAGGTGGTAAGTTTACAACTAAGCACTTAGCTTCACGTCTGTACTCAATATTGTATTAAAATTAATGCAACATTATGTTTTAGCATTTAAAAAATCAAATTGTTAATAGCCTCCAAAGACTTCCCTGCAGCAAAATTTGCTATTTCTTTTAATAAGAATAAATTCCAGTGACACCTTCTCAATCTGAGTTTAAAGATCACTTTCAGAAGATATGAATCTTAAGGAAATGTAGTTCAGCTATTAATCTTTGAAATTTCATGTCCGAAGTTGAACATTAACCAGGGATAACCTAAGTTACCATCTCATTTGCAATTTTGACCTCCCTTATGTCTCCAAAATTCAACTAAGGGAGCCTGATTGTTGGCTTCATCTGTTTTTATTTTTTTTTTTTAACTATGGGATTTTAATAATCTGTTGTCTGTGATGCCTTTTTTTTTTTTTTTTTTTAACTATGGGATTTTAATAATCTGTTGTCTGTGATGCCTTAGTGCAAGAGTTACATTCGTTTGTTTGTTTGCTTTAATGTCATTAGGTAAATTGAGAGGCACATAAAAGCAGTTCCCATCGGGGTACTGAGAAACAACCTACGCTGGCAGTTTGTTGGGTTGTTGATCTGGTGGATCTGACATGTGTAAAATGACAGCAGAATCACTCAGGAAATTCAATATACCCACACACAGAAGCCAAATATGCCAGCTTATTTTGGGAACCGCTCTATCATGAAGATGCATTTGTTCTTGGAGCAGCCTCAGAAAGCCTCCTCTTTATCCAACTGTCTCTTGATTAAAGAAGCAGCTGATGTATACTACATAATGTTTTTTCCCTGGAAAAGTTGTCTTATTGTCAATATTTTTCTTATTGCAAGGAAGATATTTTATTGCTAAATATTTGTTAATTGTCTGTTTTGATCACACAGAATGAGAGATGGCTCCTGGAAAGCTGGGTACAGTCATCTGGTAAATTACAAATAGTTAATAAATCCTTATAATAACATATATGGCATCTTTATTGAATAAACAATGTGCTTCTGAAGCAGGAGGTATGGCAATGTATCTGCTGTTTGTTTAAAATGTTAGATTTTTATTCTTTGTGTTTGTAGTATAGTTCACCAAAAATTATGTAGGAACTAAAATTTAAAAATTAATTCAAATGCTATTGTGTTTTTATCAGAACATTTATAGAAAAGCAAATAATACTATATTAATTGTGACTAAAAATGAAGAATGACATTTGTTAGGATACTAAATCATGCTTTTTCTCTATCATTCCCTTGAATTATTTTCTTTCCTTTACCTGTAATTTCTATCCTATCTTGGGATTTGCTGTTAACGTAACTTATTTTGCTAATGCTATCCAGGATAGTCAAAATAATACTTTCTAAATGATAAGTGACACATATGATATATTGAAAGTAGGTGAGTACCTCTGTCTTATTAGTTTCTGGGACTTGACATTAACTGAATTGCTTTCAGTTTCAGCAAGCATTTCACAAAAGTCACAGAAAAATATAATCATCAACATCCTGCAAGGACAAGCAATGCTTCACTGGTTGAGATGTGTCAGGTAGGGTTTGAGCATTTTTTCTCTGTGTGATATAGATTAAACGTTCCTAATTAAAACCAAGAACTGTGGCAAAACTGTTCGGTTTTTTGAGCTTCTCTAATAAATAAATATTTTTTTCTTGTTTCTAACCTGCCACACATTAAACCTCTCCAAGATCAAACTGTCCTTTGCTTACATTGCAGTTAACAATTCATTTTCTCCCCAAAATTAAAGCTACAAATACATTTCTCTATACTTTCTAGTTGTTTGAGATAAACTTAGATTTGAATAGTTTCCATATTTTTTTTATCAGGCAAATGCTGCTGAGTTTTGAAATGGGCAGTTTCTGGGAGGAATCGTTTCTCCACCATTTTTGGCATTAACCGCACTGATAGTGCATGATGATTAATACTTCCAGAATGGTGACACATTCCCTGCATTGAATAAGTACAGATGGTGCTGATTGTTTTTCCTACTTGTCATTGACTTCTAACTCACATTCACATCGAGTCCCAAAGTGTTGTCTTCTTGGTGAAGAATGATGATGAAGATGTGACCTCCAGGTTAAAGATGTGACTTGTCAGTCATTTTCACACTCTGGTATTCAGAGTTGAGAACCCCTCCTGCTGCTCAGTGGCCTAATATTAGCATTGTGCAAAGGCAAGATGTGTACCTTTATCGCATCCCTGTTCTCTCTCGTCTCTACCCCAGCTCTGAATCTCCAGTTGCTCCTTCCTTGTGCGAGCTTCAGGAAGAGTTCCAGAAACCTCTTACATTCCTTTTCATTTGTGCAAGTGCCACACATATGCACACACACATACTCACATACAGTGCTTAGTGGAGTGCTTGGTACAGACTATTAATAAAGTTGGGTAAATTACTGATAAAAGAATTAAATCAATTACATTGAAATATGAAGGAAGGTTCCAGCGGATTTTGGAGTTGGATGAAGATGTTTTGTTTTGTTGCTGATTCTATCAAGGTAAATACAAAGAAAGATTCATTATTGGCCAGGCGCAGTGGCTCACGCCTGTAATCCCAGCACTTTGGGAGGCTAAGGTGGGCAGATCATGGTGTTAAGAGATCGAGACCATGCTGGCCAATATGGTGAAGCCCAGTCTCTACTAAAAACACAAAAATTAGCTGGGTGTATTGGCACGCTTCTGTAGTCCCAGTTACTCAGGAGGCTGAGGCAGGAGAATTGCTTGAACCTGGAAGGCAGAGGTTGCAGCGAGCTGAGATCGCACCACTGCACTCCAGCCAGGTAACAGGGCAAGACTCCATCTCAAAAAAAAAAAAAAAATATTTGTGGGATAGAGAGATTAATGTGGATATAATTTATAAGCGTTACAGCTCTTTTAGAATTTGTCTAGCAGGGTTTCCAGTTTTGGCTGGAAAGCCAAAAAAAAAAAAAAGTTAAATGCATTAATAGACATTAACATTTCAAAATAATTCCTAAGCTACAACTACAAAGTGATCAGTAATTTTCTGAAAGTAATATAATTATGTTCTGAAAATAAATTATATATATCAACTAGCTACTGTTTATTAAATTTATAGTTTTGTCTAAGAAAGTGATTCTGAAATTATTTTTCAGATCAAAATCTTAACTGTTCTTCTCACGCTTTCTTTAATTTTTTGTTTTCCTTACTGGTACATTATACCTCATTAAGAAAGAATAGAAATAGAGAAAGAGAGAAACAATTATAATTGTTATATTAGTAAATTAATCTTGCATATTTTTCTAATCTAGATAATATTAAAAATGATGTGAAACATGTACATATGGCAACAACTTAGTAAGATATGATCATTATTATTTCTTTTCTCTCTCTTTTTTTTTTTTTTGAGCTGGAGTCTCACTCTGTTCCCCAGGCTGGAGTGCAGTGGTGCGATCTTGGCTCACCTCAACCTCCTCCTCTTGGGTTCAAGCAATTTTCCTGCCTCAGCCTCCTGAGTAGCTGAGACTACAGGCATGCGCCACCATGCCTGGTTAATTTTTGTATTTTTAGTAGAGACGGGGTTTCACTATGTTGGCCAGGCTGGCCTCAAACTCCTGATCTTATGATCCGCCCACTTCGGCCTCCCAAGGTGCTGGGATTATAGGTGTGAGCCACTGCACCCAGCTCATTATTATTTCTATGGTTGAATAATCAAATAAGAAATTTATGTGAATTATATACAAATTATACGCAAATATATACCTGCATTGGGCAGTGTTAGAGCTCCCCAAGTATATTTCACCCTTTCCGGCTATGTAGTAGCCCTGGAATTTGAGTGGGATTGATCCCACTGGCAGCAATAAGGGTGGGTTCTGATGGATCCTTTCTCATTGCCACAGCGATCAGTTTGGGGTGGGCATAATATTTCAGATTGAAGCCAGTCAACATGTCCTCAGTCATAGTGATTACCTATTTAGGATCAGTCAATTAGAATAAAACATAGGACTTCTGTTCCCAGGTCATGGAAAGCAACTCTCTTTCAGTCAATTAGAATAAAACATAGAGCTTCTGTTCTAAGGTCATGGAAAACAAGTCTGTATCTCTGGCCATGAACAAAGTCATCTGCAGCCCAGTTCTGCTGGCAGCCATTCCATGCCCTCAAGGAAAGCCAGCCCTCAGACGAAGTCATACTGTTTATAAAAAGATACCACATGCTGATAATATCAATGATTAACCTTGAAGTACCTTTAACTTCTGGACTTCCTAGTCATATGAGCCAGCAAATTCCCTTATGAGTTAACCACAATTAGTCGCCGTTTCTGTTACTTGTAGCTGAAAGTATCCTTCACAATACAATAGCCATCAAAACATCTTCATCTATTTGACAGCAAGCCATGAGAAAATCCTGGAAGATGATTTTCAACAAATGTCTTCTTAGGATTCCCTACTGTCTTGTTTGTTTCTACTTACTTGAGACTAGATTCTTTATGGAAAGTATATGAAAATGGTTTTTTATGAAATATTTAGATAAATCATATTTAATTTTACAGCTAATAAATTTTTAAGAAGTGTTATTAGAGACATAACTAGGGATATAAAGAACATGGATTCCATAGAACCTAGACTAGCAAAGCATTAGAAAATACATGAAGAATATTTAAAACATATTGACAGCAGAAACAACCTAGAAGACATTTCTTGATAAGGATACCAGTAATATGTCTTGAAACCATGACTATTTTGAACTATGCCTATCTCTAATGGCTTGCATTGTGATATGAGACAATGATAAATGTTTTCAAATAAGTGATTTACTCTCAAGAAGTAAATGTTATAAAGAAAAATAAATCAATCCTAGGAAAACCATAAACAGGTACTCACCAATACAGTAGTAAAATTTTAAGGAAAACAGTGTATAAAGGAAAAGAATGAATAAAGAATGTGCTGTAAGTTGAACAGTTGTTTCCTGGGTCAAAATCAACAATAATATGAAAAATATAAGTGTGTGAACTAGGCATTTATTGGTAGGAAGTAATAGGAAGCAATTCTGGCTAGAAAAGAAAAAAGGAATTGATTGTTCACATACTGGGGCTCATGGAATCAAGAGAAGGTTGAGTTAGGTTTAGAAATGAGCAGAAGCCAAGACCACTCCAGAGACTAAGAAGTAAGACTCACAACAGGAAAAGTTAGATCAGAATGCTGCTGTTTAAAGACAAGCTGGTGGTGACCAAATGAAAGCTGTTTCGGAAGAGACTATGAATATTCGATTGGAGAAGATTGAAGAGGGAATGGAAAAATAAGCTATTCTTCTGAAGAATTTTTCTCGAGAGCGAGCACAGAAAGAGAGGAGGTCAAGAGAGGTTTGCTGGTCTTTGTATGGTGCTGCTTGAGCATGTTTCCGTGACAACAGGGCTGAATCACTGGCTGCAACACTTTTCCCTGCAGGAGCCCAAAGCTGGTTCCTTCTCATCCTTCATATCTCTGCTCTATGTCACCTTTGATGACATTGTTTTATTTTCTCGATAGCACTTGTCTCTGTCTGTAATTATCTTCTGCATTTGTTTGATTGCCCTCTACCAACTAAAGTATGAAATTCATGAGAGCAGCAGCTTTCTCCTGCTTATCACTGTCATACAAGCATCCAGAACAGTGTCTGTCGCAAAGCTGAGCCTTAATAAATACTTGTGGAATAAATTAAAAAACAGATAACCAGAACTTCAGTTGTTTCTTTTTTTCTTATGTTACCTGTTTGAGATTCAAAGACCCAGGATTCAGTTGTTGATGAGCCAAGTTCAACGCTGTGTAGTCCTTTGTCTGGATAGGGTCTGCACTACCTTAGGTTATTTGGCAGAGGCTAGGTAACTGAATTTACTGTCAGTCCAAAGCCAACGACCAGCGGAGAGAGGCCATTCTCACAGGAAAGTCAAATACTGCTAGGAATCTCCAAATGACAAATGCTCAATGCAGTAAAGCACAGTAAGGAAGGAGAAGAAATGTTCATTTCTTGTCACAAACAAGCTAGAAATAAAAAGTTTACATTCCAGTTCAACCATTAACAGCTGTCAGTTTCATCCCTAGTTTTCCTAAAGAAAAACTTTAGGACCAAGGGGATAGAAAAGTCTGTCTGCTTATACAGATAAACATGCCTCTCCATCAAAACAAGCTGGGAGTCTGGAGATAATTAGACCCACTGTGTCAAGCAATCAGCAACACAGGGAAGAGGTCAGAAAAACAATGACAAGCGACCTGGCTAATTCTTAAGAGAAACAGAGGAAAGCCTTTGCAATCAGTTGGAAGATGTTTTGGCTGTTGTGGCTCATGGCCTAATTTGTACTTGTTTACGTGCTGTTACTTTGGTTTCTCTGTCACTTTCACCCTCTCCTTTTGTCCTCCCCTAGCATGGACACACTCACCCAGACTCTCCGACATGAGCACAGTCACCACGTGTTCATCACAATGAAAACGTAGTGAACTTTCCCAGGTCAGCTTTGGGAAAGGCAGTCATTTTCCTCTACAAGATTCTACATCCCCAAGAGGAACACCTAGGAGGTGCTCCTGTTTGCTTTTATTCACCTGTTTTTTTTCAGTGCTTGGGATATGTTAAATTAGAAGAGCATTTTGGAAATCCCAGACCTGCTTCATTAATTTTTTTATTTAAGACATTAGTGGCCACTAGAACAATAACATAACAGAATGAGCTCTACAAGGGCAGGAACAATATCGGTTTTATTCATGCCTAGCACCGTGCCTAGCACAAAGTGAGTTTTCATGAAATATCTGGTGAATAAACAAATAAACACACAAATGAAAGAGTGAGCAGGCAGATGGAGCTGAAGGACTGTTTTCCAAGCAGAGACTTCGAAGACCTCCACCGCAGCTGTCTCTGTTCTCCTCAGCCACATCACTTCATTGTAAATCTATTATCTTGTCTGTCTTGCCCTTTACTCATTGCAATGTTCTCCCTTCAACCTCCTTTCTGGTCCTAGTGATATTTACTCACCTAAGTTAGATAAGACATCCTGATAAACATGAGCCGTGGAACATATAAAATATGCATATTCTTTGTTATATACACATTATATGATTTCTGATTCTAAGAAAAGATATATTTTTGACAAGCTGCAGGTAAGTTTTACTGCTGGGAATCTCCAAATGACAAATGCTCAACCCAGTAAAGCACAGTAAGGAAGGAGAAGTTTAAAATCATGTTAATGGTAGAAGTGTCAATGATTTATACGTATTTCTAGAAGTTTTGTTATAATACCTCCTTGTTTTCTTTACATTTAGGGGGGACATGTAGTTTTTTTAAACTACAGCTCAACTTTTTAAAATAAATCATTGGAGTGACTTTCATGAGTACTTTTCCTTAATAATAAAAGAACAATACCACTAATTTTATTAGTTAGCTTGTTTAGAATTCTGTAGGTCAATATGCCTTTAATGACCCAGCCAATTTCCTCACCACCACCTTCTGAAATCCTTCCCATGCAGTATTTTTTTTCAAAGAAGAAATGGGAATGGAAAAGTCACCTTGTTTCTCAAGGACTTTTTGAAAGCCTGCTTTTGTACTAGCCATATCTCTCCACCTCTGTATTTGACCAGCAAGATGTATGATAAGATTAATAACCATCATAAATAATTAGTGCCTACAGTGCCTTTCACCAGCCATTATTGAGATGACTTTTCTTTTATAAAATATTATGAACCCACTACATGGTGAACATCTAGACATTCCTCTAAAATGCATTAAAGTGTAATCTACTCTGTGGTTTTTTTTTTTTTTTTTAATAAGATGAGCTAAAGAAACAGAACAAAATGTTAGAGCTAGAAGGGAAGACAGAAATAGTTCCAGTCGTTCTTTCTTAAAATAACAAATCCAAAGCATAGAGAGAGGTAAGATGACCTGTGATCCCCAACAATCAGCTATTTGCAAGGCCAATTGCCCAATCCTTGCCTTTTCACAACTACCCATTTAGTGTTGGCTTTTCTATCCAGAACACCAACTGCTCAATAGTTCTTTATTTTATTCATAGGGTTTTTTTTTTTACCAAGGGGCTGGATCACTTGAAATTTTGTTGAAGGAGTAAATGATAATTATACTCTTTAATAGATAAGTATTCATTCATGTTATTATTGTAGTTACTCGCTCTATAATGCTCTAACCTTAGAAACAAATTCTGTGATTAGAAACATTCCTGTCATGCCAATCTAATTTATTTTAGGATGAACAGTGTTGGTTGGGTTCAGGACACACAAACCAAAATCCAGGAGTGATTCTGATCTGTAGACTGCAGAGCTCCTACATGTATTTCCTGTCGGGGCAGAACGTGAAGTGAATACAGGGTCATCGGGGTCTACAAATGCATCCAGGGAGAGATACAGCAACTGGCTGGGAGAAAGTGGCTGGTGGCTTTGGACAAGCAACAGGGAAGAAGGATCAGCAGCTGCAGATGAGTTGTGACAATGAGCAAAATATCAGCTAGTCAGGCACAATGAATCACTTGTGCACTCCTGCGTTAGGAAAGAAGCTTTCATGAGGATACGGCCGGGGGGTCTTCTATCTGGAGCCCATGGGTCCCAGGGAAAGCAGATCATCACCCTAAGGGGTTGGTCTGTGATGAAACCACTGATTGCTTGTAAACCAATGCGTTTCTGGGTATGCAGTCATCTCAGACAGCAGAGTGGCTGTTTCCTTAGCATTGGTTCTGGATGTAAACATGCCTGGGTTTGAGCACAAAACCAGTTTCTGTTCCACTTTGAATAAGTTTTCCAGAAATGATGACTTTGTGGTGATTCTTCACCTATTCTCGTGCCTGGATCTGATTTGTGAGATGTTTTGAGGGGTTACTGCGGCTTTATAACCGAGATTTATTTCTTTGGGAAGTTAAGTGTCTTTTCCACAGCCATTGTGGTAGCCTAGCAACAAAGGACAGCAGAGCAATAGCAGGGATTCTAAAACTCTAAGGAATGATGCCTGTTGACATCTCTCCCAGGGACAGGGGATCCCAGTGGGCCTGGCGTGAGATGGGACAATGCGATAGCAAGATATCCGTGTTCTCAGAATCTGACACCCCAGAGAGAAGCAGGTAAGTTCCCAGCTCCTCTCATCCCAAAATAATTCATGGGAATTTCTGTATAAAGTAGCTTTTACTCAGTACTTCAAAGAAAATCTTTCTTTAAAGTCTGAGGAATAACAACAGATTTTATTCCTTTCCTGGAGAGTGACCCCCTTTCTTTGAAAGCTGCTGTCTTCCCAGATCAGAGCAGGGCCTAACACACAGCAGGGGTTCAATAAATATTTATTGAACAAGTAAAATGTCCCTTATTTGGTCTTCTCAGAAATCACACACTCACTTACCCCAGCCATTTTACTGATGTGGGAATGGGGAGGGTAAGAAGCCAGCCTTCTTTCAGTTGAAATGAAATGTCATCTTTACCACTTTCTTCCCAAGAGATGCACACAGAGAAAGCTGGGTCATTCCTCCTCTACAGGTTGCCCACACAAAAACCTAAATCAACACTGGCTGCAAATATGGAAGTACCGCTCCCCTCTCTAATTGATTTGCATTTAATTAGTAGAAATTTTACATGTTGACACCATACTCATTTCCCTTTCAAATGTGGAAATATCTTCCATTTAAAATTTTGTTTTAAATCTTGAGTGTGAGGTGACCACATCTCTGTAGCGGGAGCTACATCCTATAAGGCAGTATCCTTAATGGGATGTTCACATGCAACCATGGTTCTGCTTAGTTAAGTTTTTGTTGTTTGTTCGTTTTTGAGACGGAGTCTCACTCTGTCGCCCAGGCTGGAGTGCGATGGCGTGATCTCAGCTCACTGCAACCTCTGCTTCCCGGGTTTTAAAACTTAACAAAGCAGGGTGGGCCTGTGATGAACAACTTTCAAATGAATAGCCCAGTGTACGGTCAACAGAAAAAACAAGTGAAAAGCAGGGCTGTGCTCTCACTGTAAATTCTTGTTAGTGTTTTTTATTTCTGGTGTATGGAGCTGAATGTTCTGTGCAGATAGAAAGCTGGGCTTTTGAGGCAGGAGACAGGGGAGTGTCATGCTATTCCTGTTGATCTTTAGGTAACTTCAGTTCAGCGTCTTCACTTCGAAGCAGGAACTGGTCCCATGTGTCTTGTTTGCCTTCCCTTCTTCTTTCCCTTCTACTTTCCTCTTCTCATGCCCTTGAGACAGACCTTCTCCACAGTTTACATAAACTTAGTGGGAACTTGCTCCTACATTGTCTAAGTAAGGGAGAGTTAGGCCCTGGATCCAATTAATCTAAGGAACAAAACAGAAATTTCCCAGGAAATCCTCTTTTATAAAAATTAAGTGCTCAATAGCAGTATTTCCTAGCCAATTTTAATAAAATCATTTATTCACACAGAATAATTGGTGAGTAATTAGTCCTCCAATTTGACATAAAAAGCATGAAGTAAAAAGTTTAGAAAGCAGATAGAAAGGAATTTCATTTAAAGGAAGGAAATTTCAATGTTCTTATAACACACTGAGAAAAAGCTATGTAAGATTGATATGCCCCTGCCAACAGAAATTTAAAGACCTTTTTCCAGGTTTCCAATGAACCCTGAAGTAAGAAAACATTGCAATAAAAACAAACTTCATAAACACATTGGTTAATTATATTTTTTTATCTGAAGGCTAATAGGCTTTCTAAAGCTTTTTTTCCCCCCTCTTAATTATTGTACAACATGACTTCTCCTGTGTATGCTGAGTTACCATGGTTACTCTGAGGCCATGACTCATGATCTTTAAATATAATTGTCAGGCAGCCAAAGCTCTGATTTTTAAATCAGCAGTTTTGTTTCAGGCATTATTTTTTAAGTAGCCTCAAACTGTACTTTCTGTGGTGCATTTGTGGCACATCTGATTATGCACATAAGGCTGTTGCACTCACATCTTTTGTTTTGCTTGGTTTCATTCAGTGACCGAATATGACTTCCTTACCTAGCATAAAAAATAAAGCACAGCCCTTGTCCTCTATGAGGGTGTTACTGAGAAAATGCAAAACACAGGTACACACATCATTACATACATCGTGAACCGTAATAAGGGCTATAAGAGGTGGGATGTCTGAAACCTGCTTGTGGAGCACAAAGGCAAGAAACATTTCTGACCTGTAGGGTCTGAGGGTCTTCAGCGGGAGGCAGCATTTGAGTTACGGTGTGAAGAAATGGTAAGATTTCAACAAACAGAAAAGAGAGTATGAGTGCTTTGGCCGGAGGAAACAAAGAAAAGGATAAGCATGCACTCTGGAATAATAGGCAGTACAGTTGAGGGAAAACATCCGTTTTGTGAGTTTCACTCATAGAAGATGAAATTAGTTAGAAGGCTCAGTTTATTAAGATCCTTTAAAGCCATTTGTTGGTTTGCCTAGCAACCGCAGTGACCTGGAGTTTGTTTTCCATTTCATGATAAAGAGGTATTGTCAAGTAGAAAGTAACTAAATACTGTTTTTCTGCTGATTTGGGTGTCACACGAGAAAAGCAATTACATCTCTCAGAGCCCCAGTGTCTCCTTTCACTAAGTGAGAACTTAATTTTGTTCAGTAGTCACTGATTACTTTGTGAACATTTTTAAATGGTTTCAATTTTTTTAAAAAGTGAGTAAAAGAGAGAAATGTTCACGGAAATATGGAAAGAAAACAATATATTCATGAGGAAGATAGTGGGACAGAAAATAATAAAAGTACCTTGGGATTTAAAAGTAAGGCTTTATTAATTGGCAACAACAGAAAGAAATATATTCAATCTATAAGGTTTACTAGGTAGTTCATTTAACAAATATTTGTTGACCACCCTATCCTTCAAGATGCTGAGAATGGAGTAGCAAAAACAACAGAAAAAGTTTCCTATCTTCAAGGAGTTTACATTTTCAGTTGGGAGATGACACAAAAAGTATAATAAATAAGAAAACTCAATAGTATGCTAGAATGTGATAATTATCACAGAGAAAACAGTATGGTGATGAGGTGAGGGGTTAAATTTTAAATGAGATACATATGGTAGGTCCCACTGAGCTGATGATATTTGAGCAAAGACAAGAAGGAAGGAAGAGTAAGCCAAGTGGATAGACTTAGAGAAAGTGTTCTGGGACTCTGGGATGTTCTGAGTGAAGAAAGTATTTCAGACAGTGATGAGTCATGTTAAAACCTGCTAAGGTGAGTTGTGAAAAATAATCACCGGGTATAAGAATGCAGAGATCTTTGGTGAATTTGACAAGTGCCATTTCTGTGGAGTGGTACTAGTAAGAGTGAGCCAATTGCAATGGCTTTAGCAAAAAAATAAAAATAAAAATAAAAGAGAAGGAATTGGAGACAGTGAGAATATAGTTTTGCTGTAAACTGAATTACAAAAAAGGTCAGTATAATCAAGTGGATACTAAAGCGGTAAGGCTCAAGGCATGATAAATAACAACATGTTTATAAGTTAATGGAAATGATCCAGGAGATAGAGAGAGGAGAGAGAGGGAGAGAGAACAGTGCAGGAGATAATGAATTCTCCACGTCTGTGGATTCTTAGGTTATGCTTTCCTCTCTCCACTTTTTTTTTAGTTGAATTACAAGATTTTGCAGGTTTTCAGAACAGATTGTACTGTTCAGGCTACTTATTCTCCAGAGAACCTTTAAAGGCTATTTTATCTTCTGCAAGTAAAGTTTACATTCCATTATTTTTATTTCCTTTAGAAATGTCCGGAAATTGACATTTGGAGGAAATACTTTAGAAAATTTATTTTAAATGTTACAGTCTAATCATCTATTCAACGTAGGTGCTGGGGGGTGTGTGCGCACATGCGTGCCTGAAATAAAATTTTGGAATTCTAAACTTTTACTTTATTTCAGCATGACGTCTGGAAGTTTAGAGTCGGATACACAAGAAAACAAAATATCGGTAAGAAATGTAGTTTGTATGAATTCTTTGTTTTAAAAAATCATTATTGGTAATGAAACTGACTTCTTGAATTAATATTGAGGTTTTCTTGATATTGTTTAGTTTTCACATTTTACTAGTAAAGATTTTAGAAATAAAACATAGAAAGTTGTTTTCTAAGAAGAAGACTGATATAAGTGGGGTGGGGTGGTAACTATGGGATTTTACTGAGGCTTTGGAAAAGTTACATATGATATGGCATGGCCTTTCTCATTTTGACGTGTGATAAACGGCACACTGCTCCTACAATACTGTAGACATCCTGGGCTATTTTTTTAAAGTGTCAGCTTGTATATGAGGAAACCCTGGAATTCACACATGAATGATATACATCAGTTACAACACATTATTTGGTTTAGCTAGACTTGGGTTTAAATCACAGCCTATTCCAGATATACCTAGTTTTATTCTCTTTCAAGTCAGCTCATGACATGTCTAGCTCTGACACTTGAAGTCTTCTTACGCTGTGAGCTCCATTATGTCCTGGGAAAGCTGGGTCCTTTCTACCTGAGCAACACTGAGTCCCTCCCTAGGCCTCGGGTGAAACTGTGGGTTGCTGAGAGGTGCTGGAGCTAAGTTCACAGAAGCGATGGGTATTATACCAGTTCTCTACTTGTATATAACTTTGAGGGTTTGTCTTTAAAAAGAAAAATTTAGCTATCTATATTTCCCCCAATCTCCTTTGATTCAGGTTGAAGATACTCTGGACTCCACCAGAGACATTTCTGGAAAAATCTTTCCAGCTCTAATGTAGAGGCATTGTAGTATGGAGAAAAATTACAGGACTAGGAATCAAAAAACTTGTAATGAGGCCAAAATTTGCCATCTCTAAGCTGTTTGATGATAGCCAAGTCATTTAAACTCTCGAACCCTTTTTTTTCATCTCTAGAATGAAGATAATGAGGCTTAACTAGTCTGCTTCAAATAAGATTTTGGGGATGTGAAAATGATTAAGTACCTGAAAGTGTGCAGGAGCATGGTTATTCAAAATTGATAGCATTCCACTGGCGTACCCTGTGGGCCAGGGGACTTTGTTCTTTAATTTCTCTATTTCTTTTTGGATTCAACAGTTCTGTTCTACCACTCCCAGCATTGCTAGCTGTATTAGTTCATTCTCACACTGCTATAAAGAAATCCCTGAGACTGGGTAATCTACAAAGAAAAGAGATTTAATTGGCTCGTGGTTCTGTAGGCAGTACAGGAAGCATAGAGGCTTCTGCTTCTTGGGAGGCCTCAGGAAGCTTCCAATTATGGCAAAAGGCAAAAAGGTAGCCAGACATCTCACACAGTAGGAGCAGGAGCAACAGAGAGAGAGGGCCGATGCTACACACTTTTTAGCAACCAGATCTCCTGAGAACTCATTCACCATCATGAGAACAGCACCAAGGCATCAAGATGACGGTGCTAAATCATTCATGGGAAACATCCTCCATGATTCAATCATCTTCCACCAGGCCTCTGCCTCCAACATTGGGCATTATAATTCAACATGAGATTTGGTTGGAGATGCAGATCCAAATCCCATCACTAGCTAAGAACAACTGATTCTCTTACAAGGTATATATCTGGAACCTCACTGTGCAATTATTTTTGTTCATAAAATGTTAACATCTCTCGTCTCAGTGTAGTTCATTTCACTTCATCCTAGACAAACTGGACATAGCCGTCAAATTTATAGTTTTCAGAAAGAGAATTTCTCTTTAAGAAATATTAGACAAAGGCAAATCAAATTAGTTTGGTTTCAATTAAAAATGTATTATCTAACTCTGATGATAATTTAATCTTATGTTGCTTTTTTTAAAGCTAAGAAAACCTAGTAATGAAGTTTTACTTCATTTAATGGAGCTGTTTATGATTCTGTTGCTTAAAGAGTATCTCTCACAGGACCACATGAAAATAATTTTTCTCTGGTTGGTGGGGACCCTTGAATTTGGGACATGGGAGTCTTCAGGGCTCCAATCTCTACTTAACTGCCCTGTCCTTCAAGGATGCTAATCAACCAGCACCCTAGAGGTAACCCTCCCATGGGCAGTATCTACACTGAAAAGGACAAGATGCCAATTACCCACCACATTTAGGATTTCTGCCCAGGGCTCCAATTCGCTTCCTGGAGTTCAGAATCGATCCCCTTCCAATTTTCATTTGACGAGGTTGGGAGCCCTGGGGCTTGAAGGAACTGGTTCTGCTTCTGTTTCTGATTTATATATACATATACATATATATATATGTATGTATATGTATATATAAATGTATATATGTATATATATATGTATATGTATATATAAATGTGTATATATATGTATATATGTGTATATATATATATGTATATATATATATGTATATATAAACCAGAAGAAGGCAGCAGTGTGTGTATACATACACACACTGCTGCCTTCTTCCACAGCACAGTCCCTTTTAAGTCAAGGAGCTCATAGAGCATAGAACTCAGCAGAATGGATCTGCTGTGAACCATGAGGAACCAAATTGCAGGTGGATCTCAGTTGCCCCTTTTAAATAATTACTTTTAGTTTTGGTGGAGAAGACAGAGATGAGAAAATCTTTTCAATTCTTTGAAGATTTCTTGACTACCAAGCAGAATTAACCACGCTCTGTCTGCCTTTGTGTCATGGTGGTTCTTTATTTGCCTTTACTGCACTATTCCCTAAATCTACTTTGACTTGTGGACTTCCTTAGTAAACTGCGCATTCCTAAAGAAAGGACTGGATTTTATTGGTCTCTTGAACAAAATTTCAGACATCAAAATGGCTCTCAACCAATATCATTTGAAATAAAACAAACAGACTGATCTCCAGGAATAGTAGCATGTGGTTAAAATTCCCTGTCCCTCTGAATCCATAGAGCAGCCCATGAGGGTGACGTCTGGCATCATCATTGTTATATTGATAATTTTCTTCCTATTATTATTATTAACAATTTAGAAATTAAGAAATTGAGATTCAGGGAGATTCAAGGAGCTCCAGATGTTAAGTGATGAAAGAATATGTGTTTACTTTAAAACAGGAACCTTATGGGGTAATCCAGTAAGAGTTAATTTACATCCACTCTCACGTTCCAGGTAGTCCCCATTAATCTCAACCCTATCTATTCCTTGGGCCTGCTGGAGAATTAGAATGTTATTTAAACGATGGCTTTGGTTGCATTTTAACATCTTCTGACAGAATAGCTAGTGCATATAAATTATCTCATTTGAAATTGTTTAGGAAATAAAAATTCTATTGCAAGAAGGGTTGGCCTAAATTGAATCAGGACTGCTCCCTCTGAACTATTTCTGAGAATCTAAACACATACAAATGAGCAATTTAAAATGTGTAATGTCATTGGTTATGTGGCGTGGTACATCTAAAAGTAAGACTATGGGTGTGGATTCATTAGCTCTAGAATATATATGAAGTATTTTACTCAGTGTGCAAAACTAGGCTTATTATAAAATCCCATAAGACGTTTAACTTTAAAGTAATAATTTAGTGATGACTTTATTAAAGAATTATTATTTTAAGTGCCAAAGATATGAAAGCACTTTTTGGTTTTCAATTTGTAACATCAAATCATAGCCCGCTATATAGGAAGTCAGCTTTACAAAGTGACCTTAAAGTAGCTAAAAGATGTTGTATTTGACAAGTTGAGGAAAGCAAGCAGTGTCTTAGGTTGCGTCAAATTATGTAAATCCAGTTGTTCTTTTAATACTTAGTGTAATATACTGTTACTTTTCCTGGAAACATACATTTGTTCATATTTCTGGTATCTATAAATATTAACATTGTAAGATGACTTTCAAAAGATTCTTCTCTTGATGACAAAACTTTCAAATCATTAATGAATCAAGGTTATTACTATGTCAGTTGTGTTTTAAATGAACATTTCAAGTGATTTGAGGTAGATGTCTTTGTTTATTGTTAAGGTGAGAACAATATAGAACTGTAAATCTACCTCTATTTAAATAAAGATTTGTGGCTGTTCTAGGAAATAGGTTGATTTTTTTACCACTCTAATAGGTAAGAAATTTTATCTCAAAATTCTTTGTTTTGCCTCTCCCTTCTTTCTCTTTCAGTTTTACTAAGGCAAAATTGACACATTTAAAGTATGCAAGTCAATGAGTTTTGAAATATGTATACGCATGTGAAGCTACCACCACAATCAGGATAATGAGCCTATCTACCACCCTCAAAAATTACTCATGCTCCTTAGGAATTCCCCCACCTGCCTCTCCAGACCTGCCCACACCCCTCAAGCATTCCTTGAGGTTTTTATAAATGGAGACATACAGAATGTACCCTTTTTTTACTGGTTTCCTTCACTCAGAAAAATTGTTTTGAAATTTATCCATTTTGTAGTGTGTATCAATAACTCATTTTTGTTGCAGAATAATTTCCCATTATTCTGCAAATTGGAGGTACCAATTTGTTTATCTCTGCTACAAATTGGACATGGTTTGTTTGTCCCCATCAAATCTCAGGTTGAACTTTGATCTTCTGTATTAGAGGGAGTTCTAATGGGAGGTGTTTGGGTCATGGCAGTGGATCCCTCATGAATAGATTAACACCTTCCCTTGGGGGTGAGTTCTCAATAAGCTGATTGTTAAAAAGAGTCTGGCACCTGCCTGCTTTTTCACCTTGCATCCTTTCTCACCATATGATATCTGCACATTCCTGCTCCTTCCACCATTAGTAGAAGCAGTCTGAGATCCTCCAGAAACCAAGCAGTTGCTGACACCATGCTTCTTGTACAGCCTACAGAACCATGAGCCAAATAACCTTTTTTTCATTTTAAATTACCCAGCCTCAGGTATTCTTATAGCAACACACAACAGACTAAGACAATCCATTGCCTGTTGACTGACATTTAGATAATTTCCAGTTTTAGGTTCTTAAAAATACGGCTTCTATGAATATTCATGCGTGAGTCTTTGTCTAGGCATATGCTTTCTTTTCTCTTGGGTAAATACACAAGAATGGAATGGTGGAATCACATGGTAGATGTACTTTTGACTTTTAAAAAACTGCTAAACTGTTTTCCAAAGTCATTGTATCATTTAGCATCCCACCAGCAATGCATGAAAATTTTAGTTCATTCTTTGCAACCCTATGATGGTCAGCGTTTAAATTTTTAGTCATTCTGATAGATTCAGTCATATCTCATTGTGGTTTTAATTTGCATTTCGTTAATAGCTAATGGTGTTGAGCATCTTTTCACTTGCTTGTTTGCCATCCTTAGATCTTATTTAGTGAAGAATTTATTCAAGCCTTTTGTCCCTTTTCAAGTTGTGTTGTTAGTTTCTTATTCAATATCGAGGGTTTAAAACATGTAATTTGGATATAATTAATTTTTATATATATTTTGCAAGTATTTTCTACTGTCTGTATTTGATCTTCTAACTCCCTTAGTAGTGTCTGTAGATGAGCAGAAGTTTTCTATTTTGATGATATCTAATTTATCAATTTGTATTTTCATGGACCGTGCTTTTGGCATCCGATCTAAAAAATCTTTGCCCAAGGTTACAAATAGTTCTCCTAATTTTTATTCTAGAAAAGTTATAATTTTAGGGATTTTTTTTCCTGTTTTTTCATCTTTTAAAAAGTAATTGACACATAATAATTGTACATGTTTTTGGGGTACAGTGTGATATTTTAATATGTGTATACAATGTACAATGATCAAATTAGGGTAATTAGCATATCTATTACCTCAGGCATTTATCATTTCTGTGGTAAGAACAGTAAAAAACCTCTTTTCCAGCAATTCTGAAATACAAGAATATATTATTGTTAACTGTAACAATAATGCATTTATCATTGTTAACTGTAGTTACATTAAGAAATTGAGATTCAGGGAGATTCAAGGAGCTCCAGATGTTAACTGTAGTTACAGTTAACAATGATACATTTATTGTTTGCAGTGGAACACTAGAACTTATTCCTCCTATCTAACTATAACTTTGTATTCATTGACCAACATCTCACTATACCACCATCTCCCCTACCTTCCTCAGCCTCTGGTAACCACTATTTTATTCTCTACTTCTATGAAATCAATTTTTCTGCATTCCATATATAAGTAACATTATGCAGTATTTTTCTTTCTGTGTCTGGCTTACTTCACTTATCATGATGTTCGCTAGGTCCAGTTATGTTACTGCAGATAACACAATTTCATTCTTCTTATGGCTGAATAGTATTCCATTGTGTAAATAAATCACGTTTTCTTTAGTCATGCATCCATTGATGGACATTTAGTTGGAGTTCATATCTTTGCTACTGTGAATAGTGCTGCAATAAATATGAGTGTGCAGATATCTCTTCGACATACTAATTTCATTTCCTGTGGATATATACCCAGTAGTGGGTCTATTGGATCATATGGCCGTTCTATTTATTTATTTATTTTTAGGCAGAATCTCTGCTATAAAAGAATACTTGAGGCTGGGTAATACAACTTTGTCACTCAGGCTAGAGTGCAGTGGTGTGGTCTCAGCTTACTGCAACTTCTGCCTCCCAGGTTCAAGCAATTCTCTTGCCTCGGCCTCCTGAGTAGCTGTGACTACAGGGACATGCCATCATGCCTGGGTAATTTTTGTATTTTTTTAGTAGAGACAGGGTTTCAACTACTGACCTCAAGTGATCCGCCTGCCTCGGCCTCCCAAAGTGCTGGGATTACAGTCATGAACCATTGTGTCCAGCCAGTAGTTCTGTTTTTAAATTTTGAGAAATCTCCCTACTATTTTCCACAGTAGTGGTACTAGTTTGCAATCTCACCAACAATATATAAGAATCTCCCATTCTCCTTGTTCTCTCCAGCATTCATTATTTTTTGACTTTTTGATAATATCCATTCTAACTAGAATAAGATGATATGTCATTGTGGTTTTGATTTCCATTTTCCCAATTAGTGAATTTGAGCATTTTAAAACTATACCTGTTAGCAATTTGTTTGTCTTTTGAGAGATGTCTATTTTGGGCTTTTGCCCATTTTTAATCAGATTATTAGGGGTTTTTTTTGCTGTTGAGTTGCTCAGGTTTCTTATATATTCTGCTTATTAACCTCTTGTCAGATGCATACTTTGTTTAAAAATGTTCTTCCATTCTGTAGGTTGTTTCTTCACTGTGTTGATAGCTTCCTTTTTATTCTAGTGTTTTCATAGTTTCAGATTTTACATTTAAGTCTTTAATGGATTTTGAGTTGATTTCTGTAAGTTGGGTGAGATGGAGACTAGTTTTATTCTCCTGCATGTGGCTGTCCAGTTTTCCCAGCACCATTTATTGAAGAGAGTCCTTTCCCCAGGGTGTATTATTGGCAACTTAGTTGAAGTTCAATTGGCTGTAAATATGTGGATTTCAGTATTTTATGCCAGTACCATGCTGTTTTGTTTACCATTGCTTTGCACTATATTTGAAAGTAAGGTAGTGTGCCTCTAGCTTGGTTCTATTTGATCAAGATTGCTTTAGCTATTTGGGATCTTTTGTGGTTCCATACAAATTTCAGGATAGCTTTTTCTATTTCTGTAAGGAATACCTTTGGCATTTTGATAGGGATTGCATTTAATCTGCAAATTGCTTTGGATGTGAGGACATTTTAATAATATTAATATATGTCCATGAACATGAGAAATCTTTCCATTTATTTCTGTCCTCCATTTCTTTCATCAATATTTTATAGTTTTAATTGTAAAGATCTGTTTTTGTGTGAAGTCTTTGGAGTTTCCTATACAAAAGATCATGTCATCTGTAAACAGGAACAATTTGATTTCCTCCTTTATGGTTTGAAGGCCCTGTATTTCTTTCTACTGCCTAATTGCTCTGGCTAGGGCTTCCAGTACTACGTTGAATAAAACTGTTAAAAGTTGACATATTTGTTTTGTTCCTGATTTAAGTGAAAATGTTTTCAACTTTTCTCCATTTAGTATGATATTAGATGTGGCTTTGTTACACATGGTCTTTATTGTGCTGAGGCACATTCCTTCTATACCAAATTTGTTGAGAGTTTTTATCATGAAGGGATGTTGCATTTCATCAAACGTCTTTTTTTTTTTTTTGCATCTGTTGAAATGATCATGTGTTTTTGGCCTTTATTTTGTTGATATGATGAGTAATGTTTATTGATCTGTGAATATTGAACTACCCTTGCATCTCTGGTATGAATCCCACTTAATCATGATGAATAGTCTTTTTGATATGCTCTTGGATTGTATTTGCTAACATTTTGTTGAGGATTTTTGTGTTTATGTTCATCACAAATATTGGCCTGTAGTTTTTTTCTTTGTTGTGTTCTTGCCTGGTTTTGGTATCAGGGTAATTCTCACTTCATAGACTGAATTAGAAAGCATTTTCTTCACTTCAATTGTTTGGATAGTTTAAGAAGAATTAATATTAGTTCTTCTTTAAATGCTTGGTAGATTTGAGCTGTGAAGCTTTCAGGTCCTGAGCTTCTTTCTCTTTGATGGGAGACTTTCTATTACTGATTCAATCTTGTGATTTGCTATTTGTCAGTCCAGGTTTACTATTTATTCATGTTTCATTCTTGATAGGTTGTACATGTCCAGCAAGTTTCTCTTTTTATATTTAGGTTTATAGTCCATTTTGAATTAATTTTGGCTGCTGATGACTCACAGCTGAGTCTCTCTCTAGAAATTTCCCTCAGCTATGAGAGCTCCATTGTGCCACAATTACCTGCCCCACCTCCTTCTTCATAGGATCAACCTTCATTCAATGACTGCTGATGCAGGGCCATAAGGTGTGACCTCCTTACTCTGGGAACAATTCTGAAGCACTAGCCCAGCTCCATATCTCCCCTTGAAATTGGCTGAAGTCTCTGTTGTATTTTTCCTTCTCTCCTTCCTTTATAGGGGCCATCTTCAATAAGTCTTCTGTAGCCAAATCTCTCTTTCAGACTCTGTTTCCTGGAACCCTAATCTCATACAATCACAAGATCAGAATAAATCATAGCCTAACGAATTAGGTTGTGTGAATGAAAACTAATAAGAAATGTTAAACAGCCATGGTGTTATCACTGAAGGCAAGACAAAAAAAGTATGAGTAGAAACTGTCGTTGTAACAGACAGAACTTTAGAGAAATCTTTCTTAATATATATAGAATTTAAATGAATATCTGTTTGCAAACTTTAGGGAATTAAAATATTTTATTCAACAAATCATTGTAATGTTCATATATTCAATTTTAAGAATTTACTTTTTGCCACAAAAGGACACAGATAGTGTGTAAATTGAATCTTTATTTCTAGATTCTTCTACTAAAAGGAAGTAATGTTATTTCCCCAGATCTTATTTATCTACATTATACTTTCCTGTTTATCTACATTTATCTACATTTCCTTCCCTGCCTCTATATAACTATCTTCACCCGATTTAAATAGTGTAGGCTAAATCCTCTTCAGAAAAAAGCTTCTACAGATTTCAGCTCAAGCAGTGCATAGAAAGACGGTAGTATTAGTATCCTTGTAATTGCGGATTTTTTTTTTTTTTTTTTTGAGCGCAGCTGTTTTTTATTTCAGGGAGACAGCAGGGGAGGGGGCTCAGTCCTTCTTGGCAGCAGCTTTCCTCATGGCGGCCAGGACATTGCTCAGCTCCTCCCGCTTCCTCTTGGCCCGATGTGTGTCCCCGCCCTTTTCTTGATGAACTTGAGGGCCCGTTTGTCCTTGGAGACCTTCAGCAACTCCATGGCGCGCCGCTCATATGGGGCAAAGCCACACACTTCCCGGATCATGTCCCGCACGAACTTGGTGTGTTTGGTCAGACGCCCGCGGCGGCGGCTGTGCCTGGGCTTGCTCACGTTCTTGGTTACCTTGTGGCCCTTGTTGAGGCCCACGGCCATAGGATACTGAAGAGCCATGGCTGCTACTCTCCAATGGCGACCGTGGCGGAAGGGCTAGCACCGCGCTGAACTCTGGGATCAATTGGGGATTTTTTTTTTTTGGCCTGATATCAAGAAAGATCAAAACTTCAATTAATTTTACTTAATTTGATTATCATTAATTTTTTAAAAGTTATCTGCTGCAATTGGCTAAGTTCTTAATATTTTATTTACCTTACTAGTTTATTTTTCCTTCAGAAAACCATTCAAGGTGGGAACCAGAGGGTCTCTAGGGAACTCTCTTTACCTGAGAATGCATTTCTGCAATCTGACCAACAATGGTGTCATTGTGAGGGCTCTATTCCAAAGTTAGGCATATAGCTTCTGTATTCCCTCATCAGCCAAAGAAGTCAAATGGTCCCAAAAACTTCAGGCCTGCAAAAGTAAAATCATATTATGCATCCGGGAAAAGTTTTAGAACTATCTTGTGGACAGAAAGTCATAGCAATATAAAACTAGACCTTTAAAAAAAAAATTAAACCCAAGAAGGAAATACTATAGATAGATACAAAATAAAGAAAAGCGTTATCTCCAGAAGTTCTCATTTTAATAATAAGTGCTAT
The DNA here is from genome assembly GCF_001604975.1 of Cebus imitator. NCBI lineage: Eukaryota > Metazoa > Chordata > Mammalia > Primates > Cebidae > Cebus > Cebus imitator. The sequence goes on along the minus strand of NW_016107590.1, from coordinate 774,565 downwards.
TTAACTTGAGAGCGGAGGCCATAAAAAAAGATCTTAGTGATTTAAAATGAGATTGGCGAAAGATCTGGGAAGTGTCCTTTAGAAAATGATCCTTCACAAACAACTGGGCAAGACTACCTATTTCATTTTTAATTTATATGATAGTGCAAATGTAAAAGAAACAAAAGGTCCTGTCTTCATGAAAATGTGTTCTTTTAATTTTTTAAAATGTCAACAGGCAAAGAAATTTAGAAAACATGTGGCACTGAAACAGATTGTTTACAGACGGAATGTTTTTCAGAATTTCCCCAAGAGGCACCAGTGGTGCAAAGAACCTCTATAAATGGAAGCATTTGAGTGTCTCCAAATTTGTTTCATCAGATACCGATGACATTTTTCTCCATTTGGCTCCTTCAAATGGCAAAAAGTTCCTAACAACTGGCATAATTTGAGGAAAGCATACTAATTTGTGCTGTGTAGTGCTGGCACATTTTATTATCTATGAGAGTGAAAATGTGAGGACTTTGTATGTGTAGAAAGAAGGAATTTGGTAATGTAAAAAAAGGAGAGAAATATATGTCCTTGGAGTTTAAGGGTTACTCTGTACTAACATTTTGAATAAAATCAAATTTTATATGCAACTTGCTCATCCTCTGGAAACTGAATATTTAAATAAGGGAAGACTGGGTAAGGGGAAGCTTGTTTTGGGAATCATCTTGTTTAAAATCTTTTAAAATTTTTAATTGTTGTGGATACACAGTAGGTGTATATACTTATGGGGTATATGAGATGAAATGTTTTGATGCAGGTGTAAATATATCATAATAACAACAGGATAAATGGGTATTGTCGCCTCAATCTTTTATACTTTCTTTTGTTACAAACAATCCAACTATACTCTTTTAGTTATTTTTAAATGTACAATAACTTATTGTTGACTGTAGTCACCCTATTATGCTATCAAATATTAGATCTTATTCATTTTCTCTAATTTTGTACCCATTAACCATCCTCACTTCTTCATATACACCCCTTTCAGCCTCTGTTAGCCATCCTCCTACTTTTTATCTCCATGGATTCGATTGTTTTAATTTTAGCTCCCCAAAATGCGTGAGAACGTGCAAAGTTTGTCCTTCTGTGACAGGTTTATTTCACTTAACATAATGTCCTCCTGTTTCATCCATATTGCTGAAAATGACAGGATCTCATTCTTTTTTAGGCTGACTAGTACTCCATTGTGTATATGTACCACATTTTCTATCTATTCATCTGTTGATGGACACTTAGATTGCTTCCAAAT
>NW_016107590.1:746147-773164 GCF_001604975.1 Cebus imitator | reverse complement strand
GATCTTGGCTCACTGCAACCTCCATCTCCTAGGTTTAAGCAATTATCCTGCCTCAGTCTCCCAGTAGCTGGGAGTTCAGGCATGCATCACCACACCCAGCTAGTCTTTGTATTTTTAGTAAAGACAAGGTTTCACCATGTTGGCCAGGATGGTCTCGATCTCCTGACCTCGTGATCCACCCACCTCAGCCTGCCAAAGTGCTGAGATTACAGGCATGAGCCACTGCGTCCAGCCGGATTGTTTCCAAGTCTTGGCTATTGTGAATAGTGCTGCAATAAACATGGGAGTGCAGGTATCTCTTCAATATACTGATTTTCTTTCTTTTTGATACATACCAAGCAGTGGGATTGCTGAATCATGTGGTAGCTCTATTTTTAGTTTTTTAAATAAACCTCCTGTATTAGTCCATTCTCACATTGCTATAGAGAACTACCTGAGACTGGGTAATTTATTAAGGAAAGAGGATCAATTGGCTCATGGTTCTGCAGGCTGTCCAGGAAGCATGGCTGGGAGACCTCAGGAAACGTACAATCACGGTGGAAGCTAAAGAGGAGGGAGCCACATCTTGCATGACCAGAGCAGGGGGAAGAGAGAGGGAGGGAGGTGCCACACTTTTAAACAACCAGATCTTCTGAGAACTTACTCACTATCATGAGAACAGCAAGGGGCATGTCCACTCTCTGATCCAATAATCTACCACAAGGCTCCTCCTCCAACATCGGGGATCACAATTCAACATGAGATTAGAACAGGGACACAAATTCAGATCATAGACTATATTATTCTCACTCTGTCCCCCACCCCCCACCAAATCTCATGTCCTTCTCATGTTGTAAAATACAATCAACCCTTCTCAACAGTCTCCCAAGTCTTAAATCATTTCAGCATTAACTCAAAAGTCTACAGTCCAAAGTATCATCTGAGACAAGGTAAGTCCCTTTTGCCTATAAGCATGTAAAATCAAAACCAATTCATTACTTCCAAGATATCATGGGGGTACCGGCATTGAGTAAATACTCCTATTTCAAAAGGGAAAAATCAGTCCAAACAAAGGAGCTACTGGCCCCATGCAAGTCCAAAACTCAGCAGGGAAGTCATTAAATTTTAAAGCTCTAAAACGATCTCCTTTGACTCCATGTTTCACATCTAGGCGATACTAATGAAATGGGTGGAATCCCAAGGCCCTGCACAGCTCTGCCCCTGTTGTTCTGCAGGGTACAGCCCCCATGGCTGCTTTCATGGGCTAGCATTGAGTGCCTGCAGCTTTTCCAGGTGCACGGTGCAAGCTGTTGGTGGATCTACCATGCTGGGGTCTGGAGGATGGTGGCCCTCTTCTCACAGCTCCACTAGTCAGTGCCCCAGTGGGGACTCTGTGTGTAGGCTCCAACCCCATATTTCTTCCCACACTGCCCTAGTAGGGGTTCTCCATGAGAGCTTTGCCCCTGCAGCAGCCTTCTGCCTGGATATCTAGGCCTTCCCATAAATTCTCTGAAATCTAGGCAGAGGCTCCCAAGCCTCAACTCTCACACTCTACACCCACAGACTTAACACCACATGGAAGCCCCCAAGGCTTATAACTTGTACCCTCTGAAACAACAGGTTGAGCTGTATCTTGAGACCTTTAAGATAGACCTTAAGATGGTTGGACCTGGAGTGGCTATGATGCATGGTACCATGTCCTGAGGCTGTACAGAGCAGCAGGGCCTTGGGCCTGGCCACAAAAACATTCTTCCTTCCTTGGCCTCCCGACCTATAATGAGATGGCTACCATGAAGTTCTCTGAAACATGTTCAAGGAGTTGTTTTCTTCATTAACTTGGAAATCAACATTTTGCTTCTTTTTATATATGCAAATTTCTACAGCTGGCTTGAATTCCTCCCCAGAAAATGGGTTTTTCTTTTCCACCACATGGCTGGGCTGCAAATTTTCCAAATTTTTACACTCTGCTTCCCTTTTAGATATAAGTTTCAGTTTCAGATCATTTATTTGCTCATACATATGACCATATGCTGTTAGAACCAGCCAGAGCATATCTTGAATGCTTTGCTGCTTAGAAATTTATTCTACTGGATACTGTAAATCATCTCTCTCATGTTCAATATTGTACATATCCCTAGAGCAGAGGCACAATGCCTCCAACCTCTTTACTAATACATAATAAAAGTGACCTTTCTCCAGTTCCCAATAAGTTCCTCATCTTCATCTGAAGCCACCTCAGCCTGGACTTCATTGCCTATATCACTATTAACATTTTGCTCAAGTCATTCAACAAGTCTCTAGGAGTTCCAAACTTTTCATCATCTTTCTGTCTTCTTCTGTCTTCTTCAGAAGAAGACAGACTCTTCTAGCCTCTGCCAATTCTGAGTCCCAAAACTGCTTCCACGTTTTCAGGTATCTTTATAGCAATGCCACACTCCCAGTATCAATATTCTGTATTAGTCCATTCTCTCATTGCTATAAAGAATTACCTGGTCTGAGTAATTTATAGATAAAAGAGGTTTGATTGGCTCATGATTCCACAAGCTGTACAGGAAGAATGGCTGTGGAGACTTCAGGAAACTTGCAATCATGGTACAAGGCGAAGGGAAAGGAGGCATGTCTCACATGGCTGAAGCAGGAGGAAAGAGAAAGAGCAGGGGGAGGTGCCATACACTTTTAAACAACCAGATCTCATGAGGACTCACTCACTATCATGAGAACAGCAAAGGGGAATTTACCCCAGTGATCCAGTCACCTCCCACCAGGCTCCTTTTCCAACACTGGTGATTACAATTCAACATGAGATTTGGATGGGGGATACAAATTTAAGCCATATCACCTCCATTCTGTTCTTCATAGTAGCTGTACTAATTTACATTTCCACCAATAGTGTATGAGGGTTCCCTTTTCTCCACATCCCATCCAGCATTTGTCATTGCCTGCCTTTTGGATAAAAGCCATTTTAACTGGGGTGAGATGATACCTTATGCAGTTTTGATTTGAGTTCCTCTGATGATCAGTGATGTCAGCACCTCTTCATATGCCTGTTTGCCATGTGTCTTCTTTTGAGGAATGTCTTTTCAGATCTTTTGCCCATTTTTAATTAGAGTATTAGTTGTCTTTTTTTACTATTGTTTGAGCTCCTTATGTATCCTGGCTATTAATCCCTTGTCAGAGAGGCAGTTTGCAAGTATTTTCTCCCATTTGCGGGTTGTCTCTTCACTTTGTTGACTATTTCTTTTGCTATACAAAAGGTTTTTAACTTGATGTGATTCCATTTGTCCGTTTTTGCTTTGGTTCACTGTGCTTATGGAGTACTACTCAAGAAATATTTTCCCAGAACTATGTCCTGGAGAGTTTCCCCAATATTTTCTTTTAGTAGTTTCATAGTTGAAGTCTTAGATTTAAGTATTTCATCCATTTTGATTTGATTTTTGTGTATGGTGAAACATAGGGGTTTAGTTTCACTCTTATTCATATGGATAGCCAGTTTCCCCAGCAACATTTATTGAAGAGACTGTCCTTTCTCCAATGTATTTTCTTGGCATCTTTGTCAAAAAATGAGTTCACTGTAGATGTATGAATTTATTTCTGGGTTCTCTATTTTGTTCCATTGGTCTGTTTTCATTTTTTTGCCAGTATCATGTTGTTTTGGTTACTATAGCTCTATGGTATAATTTGAAGTCAGGTAACATGACTTTTGTTTTGTTCTGTTTCTGTAAAGTTTTGTTCTTTTTGCTCAGGAAATCTTTGGCTGTGCTGGGTCTTTTTGTGGTTCCATACAATTCTTGGATATTTTTTAAAATTCTGTGAAGAATTTCATCGGTATTTTGGTAGAGATTGCATTGAATCTGTAAATTGCTTTGGGCAGCATGGACATTTTAACAATATTTATTCTTGCAGCCCATGAGCATGGAATGCTTTTTTCATTTTTTTCATATCCTCTTCAATTTCTTGCATTAATGTTTTATAGTTTTTTGTTGTAGAGATCTTTCATTTAGTTGGCTAAGTTTATTCCTGGCTATTTTATTTTATTTGTATCTCTTGTAAATGGGATTACTTTCTTGATTTCTTTTTCAGGTTGTTTTCTCTTGGCATATAAAAATGTTACTGATTTTTGTATGTTGATTTTGTATTCTACAACTTTACTAAATTTGTCAGTTCTAATAGCTTTTTAAATGATGTCTTCATATTTTTCTAAACATAAGATCATGTTATCTGCAAACAAGAATAATTTGACTTCTTCCTTTCCAATTCAGATGCTCTATCTCATTCTCATCTCATTGCTCTAGGTAGGAGTTCTAGTACTACGTTGAATAACAGTGGTGAAAGTGGAGAGACCATCAAAATTATTCACTCTAACTTTGAGAGCATACTTCAATTGCTGTGATCGGAAGAAAATTACTTTTCAAAACTGTTTAAAATTTCCTTAAGAGAGGATATCCTTCCAAGGGATTAGGACTGTTGCTCAATCTAGACTTTCCCTTTGAGAGGCTTTCTCTGGATGCTTGGGGAAGTTGGCAGAGAGTGCAAGTGGCAGCAGGGTAAATAGCACAAGGATGCAGGCTCTCAGGAAGGTCTGACCTCTGGCTGCCCTCAGTCTCACCAGGCAGATTGGGTAACATCAGCTTAATTTATTTTGATAGTTTTGTTAAACTGAAATTTGTTGCTGGGAATAATAGCCCCAGGTCTTCATGTCAATAGCTGAACTGTTTATGGTAGATCAGGTATCAGAGTCCATTGGTTATTTTGAAATATGTTTAAATATTTCAATTAATGTGGTATATTACCTGAACTTACGTTCAGAGAAATAGAAGTTTTTTCTAAGTTTCATTAGAGGTTGCTTCTTCAAGAAGTTGATTGTCTCCTTGAAGTTATGCATCAACATGCAAAGATGACAAGATAATATGGTTCTGAAAATTCTGTATCTCATAAGAAAAGTTATCACTTACCATTGTTTCAATCCATTTAAGAAGTATTTCCAAATACTCAAAATAAATTATTGAAAACTATTTATAATGTTTATTACAATATAATATACCTTGAATTTTAAGGTCTTGCCTCAAATGCCTAAGGAAAATGCTAGAAATTCTAGAAAAACCTGCTTTCTCTAGGGGCTATTTCTACCTGCAGTCTTCCTTAAATAAAAACATCTATATCTGTGGTGACTTCGTTACGAATTCTACTAATCTTTCTTCTGAATTATAACAGCATTGAATTTTTGCCTCCTAATGTGTTCTCACATTCTTTTTTGATAATTATGTTATTGAAAATCCAGAAAGAAGTCTTCCATAGTACTTTCTTTGTGATCACTCATCATGTAATGTTGAAATGCAAATGTACTAAATGGTTGGAACTGGTTTGTGGTTTAAAAAAAGTCTAGGCTGAGTGCAGTGGCCATGCCAATAATCCCAGCACTTTGGGAGGCCAAGGCAGGTGGATCATTAAGTCAAGAGATCAAGACCATCCTACCCAACATGGTGAAACCCTACTTTTACTGAAAATACAAAAATTAGTTGAGCATGGTGGTGCATCTCTAGTCCCAGCTACTCAGGAGGCTGATGCAGGAGAATCACTTGAACCCGGGAGACAGAGGTTGCAGTGAGCCAAGACGGCACCACTGCAGTCCAAGCCTGGCAACAGAGTAAGACTCTATAAAAAAAAAAAAAAAAAAAAACTCTATCTAAAAAAAAAAAAATGTCTAGTACCTGCAAGATAACTTTCAAATATTCAAGTACTTACCCCTATGTATACTAGGAAAATAGTCATCATCATTCACCATCTGAACTAAATAAAGCCATCTAAATTTTTTTATTTTCAAAGTCATTTTTCAAATAATTTACAGAAAGATAAAGGCATAATAGAAAAAGCGATTGGAAATTATAATAAAAGTTAAACATAGCAGAATTCTTTATATCAAATGCAAAAATCGGTACACATACATTATAAAAGATAAAAGAATATTCTCATATATTCAATTAGCAAAAGAGGAAAGTCCAAGTTCTTGTTGCAAAATATGGTGTGATACAGTCTGTCCCGTATGAGAGTACCCCATTTTCTTTATGGGCCATAGAGACAGGTTGTTGACTCATTGATTCGTGAGTTTGAGGAAATTTATTAAGGTTTGTGGGAAATCATGATCTAAAGATTCATAGCCTATTTCACTTACATGATTAGTTCCATCATCACCATTAGTGTGTAGGGTAGCACTGTCCAACAGAAATATATTTAAAATTATATATGTTATTACAAAGTTTTCTAGTAGCCACATTAAAAATTGTAAACATGTGAAATTAAATTTTAATAATACATTTTATTTAATGTCACATATTGAAAATATTATTTCAACATATAATTGATATAAAAATATTAATAAGATAACTGACATTCTCATTTATTGTACTAAAGCTTCAAAATCAGTGTGTATTTTATACTTAAAACACATCTCAAGTCAAACTAACCACATTTTAAGTACCTGAATGTCACATGTAGTTAGTGGCTACCTTGTGGGACAGTACTGGTCCAGAGACCTTGCTGTAATTCTTTATATTTGTCTTCTGATTTGTCTAAGAATTGTGAAATGTCTCACTCTATCAGTTTTCTTCTGTTTGGTCATTATAGATGGAAAAAGAAAAATCTGTATTTTCAACTGTGTTCAATAAAAGCTAAAAACACACTATACACATGATAACTCCTCTTCTATACCATCTTGAAAGATGATGCAATATTTTTGGCAACACAGTATAAAATTGAAAGATGATTATTAATTTCACTATTTGTCTTTCTAGTAGGTTCCATTATTTTTTGCTTTTCTATTTAGTCTTTTTTTAAAGTCATAATTGAAAATAATTGATGAATAAAAAAAATAATTTCTAGGATGACAAAATAGCAATATGTTTAAAATGTTATAAAAAGAAGTTCACTAAGATCCCACAATATATCCTAGCTCTATAGAAGTCTCAATGGATGTGTATGATAATTGCAAGATATAATAAATTTTATTTTATTTAAAAATAAATGTATGTTATCTTTGTAAGACTATTAAGAATTAATAAAATTCATGAAACATCAATTTTTACAAATAGGTCTGCTCAAAAAAAGAAACAAAACTATAATTGAGTCCAATGAACTCTGATGGTATATAGAGGATTAAATCGCATTAATTAAACAGCCTGTGAGGGAAAACTTCAGAGACACATTTACTTTTTAGTCTCCCTTTCTTCTCCATAAGCTTTCATCCCATAGGACTTTTCTCAAGTTTTCCCCTCAAAAATTCTTTGAAAAGCTTTCTCTATTAGCCCCAGTCCACACTCTGTTCATCTCAAAAGCCCTAAAGAACCTTTCTAAGAAGAAGGTCACCCAGGGGAGAGGCAGCAGCCATCACTGCAGCTCCAGTCTGCCATTTTCTCCTGTGGTTGCCAGGGAGACTGGGCGGTTTGAACCGAGGAGGAATTCCCCACAGCACAGCACAGTGGCTGTGGCAGATCATGGCCAGACTGTCCCTTTAGGCTGGGCCCGGACACATCCTTCCTTACTGGTCAGGGCCTCCCTGTGGGAATTTCAGCCATTCTGGCCAGAGGTTTACAGACAGAACTCTGATCTCCCTGGGATGAAACCCCCGGGTAAGGGGCTCGGCAGACTTAGTCTTTCCCCTTGCTGGCTCTGAGGAATCCAGGTAGCCTGGATGAGTGGGATTCCCCCCTGAACATTGCACCCCCTCCGCCAAGGGGCCACCAGAGTGCTTCGTTAAGCAGTTCCTTGATCACATGCCTCCTGACTGGGTGAGACCCCACAACAGTGGTTTCCAGACACCTTATACAGGAGCATTCCTGCTGGCACCAGGTTGGTGCCCCTCTGGGACAGAGCTCCCAGAGGAAGGAGTGGACAGCCATCTTTGCTGTTCTGCAGCCTTCCCTGGTTATACCTTCATGTGTAGGAGGGACCCAGGGAAATAGGTTCTGGAGTGGACCCTCAACAAACCACAGCAAGCCTATGGAAGAAAAACAAACAGAAAGCAACCACATCATCAACAAAAAGTCTTCACAAAAACCCCATCCAAAAGTCAGCAGCCTTAAAGATCAAAGCTATATTAACTCATTCTGAAAACTCAAAAAGCCAGAGTGCCTCTTCTCCTCCAAATGATCACAGCACCTCTCTAGCAAGGGAACAGAACTGGGCTGAGGCTAAGATGGATAAACTGAAAGAAGCATGTTTCAGAAGGTGGTTAATAATGAACTTTGCTGAGCTAAAGGAGCCTGTTCTAACCCAATGCAAAAAAAGCTAAGAACCACAATAAAACACTATAGGAGTTGTTAACCAGAATAACCAGTTTAGAGAAGAAAATAAATGACTTGATGGAGCTGAAAAACACATGAGAACTTCACAATGCAACCACAAGTATCTACAGCCAAACAGACCAGGCACAGAAAAGAATTTCAGAGCTTGAAGACTATCTTGCGGAAATAAGACAGCCAAACAATATTAGAGAAAAATGAATGAAAAAGAACAAACAAAACGTCTGAGGACTATGGGATTATCTAAAAGGACCAAGCCTACAACTGATTGGGGTACCTGAAAAAGATGGGTAGAACAAAACCAAGTTGGAGAACATATTTCAGGATATCAACCAGGAGAATGTCCCCAACTTAGCAAGACATGCCAACATTCAAAGTTAGGAAATCCAGAGAATCCCAGTAAGATACTCCATGAAAAGATCAACCACAAGACACATAATAATCAGATTCTCCAACATCAAAATGAAGAAAAAAATGTTAAGGACAGCCAGAGAGAAAGGCCATGTCACCTACAAAGGGAAGCCCATCAGACTAACAGAGGACCTCTCAGTGCAAACCCTATAAGCCAGAAGAAACAGGGGGGACAATATTTAACATTCTTAAAGAAAAGAATTTCCAAAGTAGAATTTTATATTCAGCCAAACTAAGCTTCATAAGCAAAGGAGAAATAAAATTGTTTTCAGACAAGCAAATGCTGAGGGATTTTGTCACCACCAACCCTGCCTTGCAAAAAAGCTCCTGAAGGAAGCATTAAATATGGAAAGGAAAACCCATTACCATCCACTACAAAATCACAATGAAATATAAAGACTAATGACACTATGAAGCAATTACATCAACAAGTCTGCAAAATAACCAGCTAGCATAATGGTGACAGGATCAAATTCACACATAACAATATTAACCTTAAATGTAAATAGGCTAAGTGACCAAATTAAAAGACACAGAATGAAAAGCTGGATAAGATACACATTAATACCCATTAGTGTGCTGTATTCAAGAGACCCATCTGATGTGCAAAATAAAAATAAAAGGTTAAAAATAAAAGGATGGAAGAAAACTTACCAAGCAAATGGAAAGTATAAAAAAGCACAAGTTGCAATCCTAGTTTCTCTCTCTCTCTCTCTCTCTCTGTGTGTGTGTGTGTGTGTGTGTGTGTAGACGGAGTCTAACTCTGTCACTCAGGCTGGGATGCAGTGGCATGATCTCAGCTCACTGCAATCTCTGGCTCCTGAGTTCAAACAATTCTCCTGCCTCAGGCTCCCAAGTAGCTGAGACTACAGGTGCATGCCACCATGCCTGGATAATTTTTGTATTTTTAGTAGAGACGGGATTTCACCATATTGGCCAAGCTGGTCTTAAACTCCTGACCTCAGGTGATCAGCCCACCTTGCCCTCCCAAAGTGCTGAGCTTGGCTGTAATCCTAGTTTCTGACAAAACAGATCTTAAACCAACAAAGGTCAAAAAAGACAAATGAGGGCATTACATAATGGTAAAGGGTTTACTTCAAAAAGAAGAGCTAGCTATCCTAAATATATATGCATCCAATGCAGGAGCACCTAGATTCATAAAGCAAGTTCATAGAGACCTTCAAAGAGACTTAGACTCAACACACAATAATAGCGGGAGATTTTAAGACCCGCTGTCAATATTAGACAGATCATAGAGACAGGACATTGACAAAGATATTCAGAACCCGAACTCAGCTCTGGATCCAGTGAACCTGATATATATATCTACAGATCTCTCTATGTCAAAACAACACAATACACATTCTTCTCTGTGCCACAAGTCTCTTACTCTAAAATCAATCACATAATTGGAAGTAAAACACTCCTCCGCAAATGCAAATGAACTGAAATCATAATAAACAGTCTCTCAGACCACAGCACAGTCAAATTAGAAGTCAAGATTAGGAAATTCATTCAAAATCACACAACTACACAAAAATTGAACTATCTGCTCCTGAATGACTCCTTGGTAAATCACGAAATTAAGGCAGAAATCAAGAAGTTCTTTGAAACAAATAAGAACAAAGAGACAATGTACCAGAATCTCTGGGATGCAGCTACAGCAGTGTTAAGAGGGAAATTTACAGCACTAAATGCCCACATCAAAAAAGATTAGAAAGATCTCAGATCGACACCCTAATATTACAACTGAAAGAACTAAAGAACAAAGAGCAAATAAACCCCAAAGCTAGCAAAATACAAGGAATAACCAAAATCAGAGTGGAAGTGAAGAAGATAGAGACACAAAAACCCCTTCCAAAAATCAATGAATCCAGGAGTTGGTTTTATGAAAAATTTAATAAAATAGACCACCAGCTAGACTAATAAAGAAGAAAAGAGAGAAGAATCAGATAGACAATAGAAAATAATAAAGGAGAGAGATATTACCACTGACCCCACAGAAATACAAACAACCATCAGAAAACACTATAAACACCTCTATGCAAATAAACTAGAAAATCTGGAAGAAATGGATAAATTCCTACAAACACATACCCTCCCAAGACTGAACCAAGAGGTTGATATCTGAATAGACCCATTCTGAAATTGAGGCAGTAATAAATGGCCTACCACCAAAAGAAGCCCAGGACCAGACAGATTTATAGCTGAATTCTACCAAGGGCACAAAGAGGAGCTGTTACCGTGTATTCTGAAACTCTTCCAAACAATTGAAAGGAGGGACTCCTCCCTATCTCATTTTATGAGGCCAACATCATCCTAATACCAAAACCTGGCAGAGATGCAACAACAAAAAAATTTCAGGCCAATATCCTTGATGAACATCAATGCAAAAATTCTCAATAAAATACTGGCAAACCAAATCCAGCAGCACATCAAAAAGCTTACCCACTACGATCAAATCAGCTTCACCCCCAGGATGCAAGCCTGGTTCAACATATGCAAATCAATAAATGTAGTTCATTACGTAAACAGAACTAAAGACAAAACTACATGATTACCTCAATAGATGCAGAAAAGGTCTCCAATAAATTTCAACATCCCTTCATGTTAAAAACTCTCAATAAACTAGGTATTAATGGAGTATACCTCAAACTAATAAGAGCCATTTATAACAAATCCACAGCCAATATCATACCAAATGGGCAAAAGCTACAAGCATTCCATTGAAAATCAGCACAAAACAAGGATGCCTTCTCTCACCACTCCTATTCAACATAGTATTGAAGTTCTGGCCAGGGCAATTAGGCAAGGAAAAGGAATAAAGTGTATTCAAGTAGGAAGAGAGGAAGACAAACTGTCTCTATTTGCAGATGACATAATCCTATACCTAGAAAATTCCATCATCTCAGCCCTAAGCCTTCTTAAGCTGATAACCAACTTTAGCAAAATCTCAGGATACAAAATCAATATGCAAAAATCAGAAGCATTTCTACATCAATGATAGAGAAGCAGAAAGCCAAATCATAGATGAACTCCTGTTCACAATTGCTACAAAGAGAATAAAATACCTAGGAAATAAGCTAACAAGGGAACTGAAGGACCTCTTCAAGGAGAACTACAAACCACTGGTCAAGGAAATCAGAGAGGAAACACACAAATGGGAAAACTTTCCATGCTCATGGACAGGAAGAATCAATTTCATAAAAATGGCCAAACTGCCCAGAGTAATTTATACATTCAATGCTATTCCTATTAAAACACCACTGACATTCTTCAAAGAATTAGAAAAAACTACTTTAGAATTCATATGGAACCATAAAAGAACCCATATAGCCAAGACAATCCTTAGCAAAAAGAGCAAAGCTGGAGGCATTGTGCTACCTGACTTCAAACTGTACTACAAGGCTATAGTAACAAAAACATCATGGTACTGGTAAAAAAACAGACACACAGACCGATGAAACAGAATAGAGAGTTCAGAAATAAGACTGAATATCTACAACCATCTGATCTTTGACAAACCTGACAAAAATAATCAATGGGGAAAAGATTCCCTGTTTAATAAATGGTGCTGAAAGAACTGGCTAGCCATAGGCAGAAAATTGAAACTGGGCACCTTTTTATAGCATATACAAAAATTAAGTCAAGACGGATTAAAGACAAATGTAAACCCCAAAACTATAACATCCCTAACAGAAAATCTAGGCAATACCACAGGATATAGGCTGTGGCGAAGATTTCATGACTAAAACGTCAAAAGCAATTGCAACAAAGTAAAAAATAATCAAATGGGATCTAATTAAACTAAAGAGCTTCTGCACACCAAAAGAAACTATTATTAGAGTGAACAGGCAACTTACAGAATGGGAGAAAATTTTTGCAATCTATCTGTCTGACAAATGTCTAATATCCACAATCTACAAGGAACTTAAATAAATTTACAAGAAAAAAACAACCTCATTAAAAAGTGAGCAAAGAACATGAACAGAGACTTCTCAAAAGAAGACATTTATGTAGCCAAAAAACGTGAAAAAAATCTTAACATCAGTGATCATTAAAGAACTTCAAATCAAAACCACAATGAGATACCGTTTCACACCAGTCAGAATGATAATCATTAAAAAGTCAAGAAACAATAGATGCTGGCAATGCTGTGGAGAAAAAGGAACACTTTTACACTGTTGGTGGGAATGTAAATTAGTTCATTCATTGTGGAAGACAGTATGGTAATTCCTCAAAGACCTAGAGCCAGAAATACCATTTGACCCAGCAATCCCATCACTGGGTATATACCCACAGGAATATAAATCATTCTATTATAAAGATATATGCATACATATTTTTTTTGCAGCACTATTCACAATAGCAAAGACATGGAATCGACCCAAATGTCCATCAGTGTTAGACTGGATGAAGAAAATGTGGTACATATACATCATGGAACACTATGCAGTCATAAAAGGAGTGAGATCATGTCCTTTGCAGAGACATGGATGGAGCTGGAAGCCATTATCCTCAGCAAACTAATGCAGGAACAGAAAAACCAAACAGTATGCACCTGCACATCCCACACATGTAACTGGAACTTAAAATAAAATAATATAATTTTTTAAAAAGAAGCTCAAAGAAAAGAAAAAACGGAGTAGATCAAGTAAAAATTCTTTTCAGCTGGCAGGGGAGGGTACAAGGCTGTGCCCTTCCCAATTGCATTTTTGAATTTTTGCTCTTAGTTTATGCATAACGACATGCCTTTTCTAACAAAGAGGCTAGCCAATATATTCACATAAAGTCAAGAGTTTCTGGTCCTTACAATCAACTCCCAGACTTTCTCCTAGGTGGTGAACTCCCAGAAGCTACCCCATAAAAACATAAAACCTACGGCTTAAAGAGAGAATTTTCTTTTTACTTGCTACTGTGAACAAAATGTTATACTAAGTATTTTCCTGCATTACCTCATTTAATCATCGCAGCAGTCCCTGGAGTTATCATCTTCTCCATTTTTATAGATGAACAAATGGGGGCTCAGAATAATTAAATTACTGTTTTAAAGTCACACAAACAATAAGTATAATTAGGTCAAGGACCTTGCATCGTTAGATTCATATTTGAAATCAACAGAACCTATGCTAGTTAGGATTCAGCAGGGAAAGAATTACTGGAAAATATTAGCTATTTCAGAGGTCCTTTAGGAGAGTCGGAGAATCAACCTTGGAGGCTACACCCAATTACCTTGCAGATCCTGAGAACAAATCTGTTAACTGCTGCCACCAGATGTATAACCTGTTACTTTCCCTGACTCTGAGACATGACTTCTAAGTCTTCTGTCACTGTAGCCTCTGAAAACAGAATGACCCCATCCACCAAGTCAGATTCCATGCTGCTTGGCACCTTTTTTATTTCATTCTCATCCACATTGAAGTTTCATGCTTGTGTGTCTGACTTGGTGGAGTCTAAGTCCATGCCTACACCTTGGCTGTGAAGAATGCTTGGGAAGGAGCTCCTGGCTTTTAACTTGGGAAGATAGGATTTATGGGATAAGAACCTCTCCAGAGAAAGACACTGGGCAGTCAAAACAGCTTGCCAAATGTTCAGTGCAGAAGTCAAGTTGCAGAGGCATGAAGGTCTTCTCATTTCACAGATGAGAAAACTGAGTCCCATTGAGTAACTACTGTTGGCTGTGCTATGCTTTCTTCTCCAATATTTTTGCCATGCCGCTTAGAAGCATTTTGACTGCAAGACCTTAAAAGAAGTGGAAATTCACAGCAAAAGTAAGCCTTTCCATCTGCCTTCCGTGCCTTGTCATATTGGAATGTACTATGAGAATTTTTGCTAAACTTTTATCTGATATGAAAGGATGCATAACACATTTCTCCTTCAGATCTTGGTAAAGAAGGGAGTCTGTGCAAATGACAGGTTGTTAGGAAAAAAAAAAAGAGTTTCTCATGAAAAAGCTTTCTCATGAGACTTCAAGTTCAACTAAGGATTTCCTTGCTAGGTTTTAGAAATGGCATTGTTGGAATATTGAAGTTCTTATCATTGTAATTAATTAAAAAAATTTTTTTAATTTACCTATTTAGAATCTAAAACTCTTCAATAGAAAAAAAATACCTCCAGTCTGAGCACTGTCACAAATCATAAAACATTTGCTGTTAATTTTACACAGTATAGCAAAATTTATACAACAAAACTAACTTTGAAAAGCCACAATCGACCTGGGCAATAAAATTTCATCAATTCTATCACTTCACTGATAAGCTGACTTCAAAGTCCTACAGACATGTGCATTTCCTAAAACACTAAAATTCAGCTGGCGAATGAAAACATCATTGGTCAACATGCCAAAGTACTCAAAATCTAAACTCATGCATAACTGAGAAAATAGGTAATCCTGTCATACAACAAAGGACCATTTTTACAAATGGCAAACATATTTGCAGTATTTTATATCCCACTTACCTGAAAATTTTATTTAAAAACAAACAGTATTTTTTTTATTTTGTTGTTGTCATTGTTGTTGAGACAGATTTTTGCTCTGTTGTCCAAGCTAGAGTGCAGTGGCATAATCTCAGCTCTCTGTAGCCTCCACCTCCCAGGCTCAAGCAATCCTTCAGCCTCAGCCTCTCAAGTAGCTAGGACTGCAGGCATACACCATCACCACCTGCTAATTATTTTTCTTTTTTGCAGAGGCAGGGGTATCACCATGTTGCCCAGGCTGATCTTGAACTCCTGAGCTCAAGAGATCTGCCCATCTTAGCCTCCCAGAATTCTGGGCTTGCAGGCATGAGCCAGCACCCCCAGCCCGTAATTTGTTTTTGAATAAAAATTAAAGGTGGCTAGCATGTGATATTTCTTCAAAACAAGTATTGCTGAGTATGAACTACATGAATGACATTGAGAAGGGTGCTCAAACACCCTGAAAGCATATACAAAATTATGTGCGTGTGTGCTTACTATATGTGTGTCTAAGCTGTGCACACTTTTTTTTCAATAAAAAAATTCACAGATGTTATCAGGTACTCAAAGGAGTCTGTGTTGCTCATAAATCAGAATGGTATAGGGTTATTTTAGGTCACAAAACAGATTTTGTAACATATGTAATACAATTGTGAACTTGAATTCAGGACTTCTCTAATCCAGATCCTATTTTGCTATTAACTTTGATTTAAACCATGGAAGTTATCCATCGCTTGCAAGCAACATTTTCTCCTCTGATGCTGTTTATACAAGAGCCTATAAAGCAATGTTACTAGAGCTGGACCTGGAATATTTGAAAACAGACTAGAACTGCCCTCTTACCACCCTCTAACATCTATCAGAATCCTCATCAAAGAGGAAAGAACAAAACCCCAAAGCACAAACCAGTGTATTATGAGTAAGCATAAAAATGTTAAATTAACCACCAAACTTGTGACATTCTTTTCATTTTAACATAAACCCAAATCCCAAGATTTCTGTATTGAAGAGAAATTCTAGGCTGAGAATCCTGGTGAGTGTATTAATCACGTCTGCCTTGCTACTTCTTATTTCCCCATTGCCTAGTATAGTGCCTGGCAAATAGTGAGCCTTCAATAAATGTTTTTTGAACTTTATGAATAGAATTGCTTCGAACTGAATTGAAATAGTAGTTGGCATGTTAAGAGTGTTGGGTAAGCCATTATTTAAATTTATTTATGAAGCTATCAAATGTCACATGGTCATTTCTCTTTAACTTCCATGCCAACAACCTTTTTATAAATTAAACTCTGAGTCAACAATTTCTTTCCAATACCTTTTTCTTTCATTTTATCAGTGATGCTATAAAAATGGAAAAGTAGTTAAATATTTCACAGGGTGAAAGGTTGACCTTTAGGAAGGTGTTTATTTCTATTTTAAAAAAAAGTATCCTGGAACCCTGCTGAGGCAGATAAGTTGATATAGAATACAAGCCCATCTTGGACTAGATCCAGGGGAATTCAGGGACTCTAGTTTTGGAAAGGCCACCTGACAAAACATTCAATTCGCAATTTAACAGAAATCTTTTAGATAGGAGGTCTCTACACTTAGATTTCATAAACCAGTAAGAATTTTTACACCCAAAATAATTAGGATCGGTTCTAATAGGACTGCCAACTTTTCAATTTTTTTCAAGATGCTAAAACACAATAATTTCTATATACCACCATCATTTGTTAAAGAAATACCCTCTTAACACCAAAGAAAGTAGAATGATTACAATCTCAGAGTGAAGGGCAGTCTTTAAAGTAGAATCAATTTGACTTCATGAGCAATTCACATGTTCTCTTTAAAAGTGTGCCTTGTCCGTTTGTTGCTGGTTGGCATAAGTGTTATCACAAACCACCCTGATCTATGAGGTGGCATTTGGGAACCACTAATATAATTAAACCCATCTGGGCTGAGGTTTCTTTGTTTCCTCCTCCCTATCCACTCTCCACCCTTCCCAACTGTCATCTTTTCAGGGAACACTGATCTCTCTGGACATTTATGAGGGTTCTCTTGCCCTCTGGCTTATTGAGCTCAGCTCAAGAAAGACACAGACAGGAGAAAGGGATGAGAGGAGACAAAGTCAGGCTTCTTACTCCACTGGTTTATTTCCCCTCCCCGCTGCCCCCCAACCACCATGACTGCCTAGACATCATTGGTCGTGGCTGTGTTCCTCTCCGCAAGCTTTCTTTCTAGACCCAGCAGTTTTGCTCTTCCCCTACCTCTTCAGGTCAAGATAAGACAAAGGGCACCTGTACTTCCAGGGAATACCTCACCAACCTTTGTTGATTCCTTTAATCTTACTCACACCTTCTAAATTGTCCCTCGTTTAACTCTCCTCAGTTTCTGCATTGGAGTGGCCATCTATTTCCTCCTGGCCTTGATCAATACATTCTTCATTTAAAGATGAGAATGTTGAGGTGCAGACAAATGAAGTAGCTGGCCCAAAGTCACACAGTCAATTAAAATCAAGTAAGACATAGACCATGGCCTTCCAGATTACAAGCAGAGTGCTCCTTAGGAGGTGTTCATCTGGGCCACCATCCTCCCAGGGCTACCTTCCGCTCAGCTTATTGATAGGCATTTCAACAACTAGTTGTAGTTGGTTCACATTTCAAATTTAAATGTCTTCTTAGGTGACTATTAAGGCAAACCCAAGCACAGAGGAATGCCATTTTCACTGGAATGGATTAGAACCAGGAAAATTAAGTTTTTAAATATTTGCCTAAGTAGAAATGGGCAATTTAGTGTAAGAAACTATTGCAAATGCTAAACACAAAAGAACATGAGAATGATGAAATAACCACTGTGACCTGAATTCTGATCATGAAAGGGGAGCGGGGAGAGATGAAATAAATGTGCCCAGGGTGAGGGGCCGAGACATGGGTGGTGGGTGGGGGGGAAGATGATCAGCTGGGGAAAGACTTGAGTCTGCATGAGAAAATGAGTAGGTTGCAGAAGGGTAAGGAAGAATAGGGTGATAGATGCCTGTCAAGCAAAGGAGAGAGGAACGGACAGCAGTGATGAATATATATCAAACAGGATATTTGCAAATGTGTCGATCTGGCAGGAAGTTACTGTACCGCTGAGCAGGAGCTGCTGCTGGAACTCTGACATATTAGAAGCCTCAGATTTTAGAGACATTGAATTCTCTAAAACTGACCTGTATCAAAATGTTCTTCCACAAAGGTGAAATTTGCCATAACCACACTTTTAGTTAGAAATCTTGCTCTTAAATAAATGCACATGCAGGTATTTAATACATTAACTGTTCTTAATTACAAACTTGACTGAATTTCCCACTGCTGTTACGAAAGTGTCCCCATAAGTATTTTCTTTTACTAGGGTTTTAAAACAAGCTAGAGTCTTAATATCAAATTATTATCTTTAAAGGAATTGGGATAATGGAATTATTAACATTTATTGAGCACTTCATCCATCAAATCATTCAATTCTTACAACAACCCTACCATCACTTAATCTCGTGACCACATTCTTGCCCTCATCTGCACAGTCCGGCCCCTGACCATGGCAAGGAGAACTTCTCTGTGGCTCTGAGCCCTGTCAATGTCCCAGGTCAGATGCACGAAAAGTATAGCTCAAAGAAGTCACTGTTATAGCCTCTCAGCATGAAGGACTGCTCATTCTGGTGTAACCACCTTCCTTGACTTCCAAGCCTTTAATCAATCAACAATTATTTATCAGGCTCCTACTTACTGTTCGGCAAAGTCCTTTCTGGCTTCTGCAGACAGGAACCTTTCTAGATACGGCACATGAAGTTGGATCAGTCGGAAACCTTGAGCCAGTCCTTAAGGGTCAAAGAGTTTGTATAGCTGTCATTTTAGGACAGAGAAATAAAGACTTAATAACAAGGTAGGGGGTAATGAGAAGGTCCTGGAATAGATTAAGAAATCAAGAAATATACAATTAAAAAATAATATGTAAATCTTCCTTTAAATTCCCAAATGAGAAACCTTTGCAACCGAAACGAAGTCTGCTCTAACAATGTCATGTAAGATTTGTTCAATTAGTAGACTATCAACCTCAACATCCATGCATAATAATAGCCAGGTATCTTTACTGTAATCAAAGAGTTTATTGAATTTTTAGTGTTAACTAGTATCATTTTAGATTGCTCATCTTGGCTACATTAGGTATATGTGTTTAGATAATAACCTTATATTTAGGTAGACAATTTTAAGACAAAAAGTAGAAAATAACAGTGGGAATTATTATTAAATGGTTGGAATTTACCACTTGGAAATCCATACACAGGTTCAATTCCCAAACACCTATATATGGCCTGTATTTTCATCATTTTGACATCATGTAACAGACTGTTGATTAATATAATTCACTTGCAACTACTTTAACCACTTAGAATATTCATTTTCATTATTACCACAAATTGTATGTGTCCGCACATACCAGGAAGTAAAATAAAATTAATAATGGAAGTCCTGTCTTTCTGCCCTTCTGCCATTGCACCGGACAACCACTGAGTACCTCTAACTTTTTTAGTCTTTGAAACAACATACCCACTTCCAAAACCACCATCTTTATGTATTTACTTATTTCTGAAATTGTTTTTGACTTCATTTCCCTTTGCCTTTGTTCTGTTAATGGGGTTACCTCCTACTTAAAAAGTGCCTGCTTTTGTATAGGCTCTTTCACTTAAGGGAGTGGGGGATGGTGAAAGGCAGGTCGGAGAGCAGCCAGTACTCACTGCAGCTGGAGTGAGGGTGCAGAAGACCGATTTCATCTCCACGGTTTGCTCAGGTCTTCCCTGTCCTAAAACACCTGACAGTTTCCTAAATTTGTACAGAAAGTCCTGTGTTATTTCATAACAGTCCTCTGTTAGACCTGCTTCATTTGGCTTTGACTTATAATGCTTTTGTCTTATGGAAATGTTTGTCCTCCTTGGCTGGGGAAATGTTGGGTGTTTGGAAAGGAAGTCCTGGAGAAATGGATTAGGTGATCTTGCTGAGTCCTCTCACACAAATTTTAAAACTTCCCCTTGGGATCAAACATTCAACAAGAAAATTTTCCCTGGAAATAGCAGTCTAGATCAGGGATTCCCCATCTTTTAAAAATAGTTTGGCCTGTGGCAATTCCCCATTTCTGCATATAATGTCTTACAGCATGTATTCATCTCTAAGTGTAAATATACAAGAATTTTGTTTAGAGGCTTTTTTTTGGAGAATTTTTGAACCCACTTTTTAAATTACTGGAACCATCAGGAATCTGAGGACAATTGGTTCACTTCCTAGTAACACCATTCCAGCCTGAGATATTCCTTCCCTAAAGGCAAACTTTTGAGGGTGAGTATGCACCCGTAGTGGCAGAACTTGACCGTGGAACCAGGCTGTTTGTGACATAGCAATATTTTTTTTGCCCCTCATCCCATAGAATTTTGTTTATATCAGAGGCCAGTGGCAAAGCCTCGAGGTTCGGCATATAGTACAAACAATTATAGAAGCTGAATGAATGCTGTATTTTTACACCTGGCTCCATTTGCCACCAGATGGCTCTATTGTATCATCAGGAAATGCACACATGTAAAATCAGTGGTCTCATAAACCAGAGGGAAAAAATGAAGCAGAAGTTAGACCTGTAAGGCATGTAGGAACGAAGTTCATTCTTTATGGGGCTAATTGGAAGCAGCAGCAGGAGCAGGGGTATTCATAAGAAAACAGCACACATCCAGAGAAGCTATAGGAAGGTCATCATCCTAGCATATATGAGGCTTTCCAACTTTTCATATTGCTTTGTAATTATTAATTATCACAATAAACAACAGCAAAAGAGTAGCTAGGAAGTGTCTAGTCTCAGTAGGGCCTGTACCTGATATTTTCATACCAATTTTGCATACTCTTCAGCTTGTATCTGAGAAAAAGTAACTTTAGAAACATTTTGAGGCCAGGCGCAGTAGCTCATGCCTGTAATCCCAGCACTTTTGGGACGCTGAGGTGGACAGATCACGAGGTCAGGAGTTCAAGATCAGCTTGGCCAATGTGGTGAAACCACGTCTCTACTAAAAATACAAAAATTAGCCAGGTGTGGTGGCAAACGCCTGTAATCTCCAGAGGCTGAGACAGGAGAATCACTTGAACCCAGGAGGTGAAGGTTACAATGAGCCAAGATCACACCCTTGCACTCTGGCCTGGAAGACAAGAGTGAAACTCTACTAGGAAAAAAAAAGAAAAGGAAAAATTTTGAGAGTCAGAGTCTACACATCTGCTGATCTGAGTGATATAGCCGGGCTCTGGGGAAGAATGATTTGATTCTAAAACATGTGGTATCTTTGTTTTAATGGGATGTGCTAAGCAGGTGAAGATCAGAGGAAACAAAGTTTCTCTGAATTCAGTTGACTCTGTTCCCACTGCTAGGCGACTGTTAAAAACGTAGACATTCTAGGTGATGTCTTCCATTAGGAATGTGAAATTTTAATCCTAACCTTTTGAAGTAAGAATAAAAGTTTCAAAGTAATCCAATTCCAACAACAGTTATTTAATCTAACTTTCTAAAGCTGTTCATTGTCATCATTTGCTTTTTATACGTTTTACACTCTATATGTTAGATAAAACCATTGTTAAAACATTTTGCTGTTTTATTTTCGTGTTAAGAAAAGGGGAGGATTTCTGTGAGTTTATCAAGCACATCTTTAGTTTATGAGATTGTTTGAGATGTGCTCAAACTATCCATGTCAAAAAGTAATATTTGATTTTTTTTTTTAAAGAAAGTGTCCCTGGACACTGGACAGATGGCATTTACCTTGGCCCAACTTAAGTCCTTGGAGATTTGCCTGAAAGCAGCAGAAGAAAAGGCTAAAGCTTTATCTGAACAGGTAATATCTGTCATGGGAACTGGAAACAAATGTTCCTCAGTACTCAGCATGGCAAGTCTAAATGCAAACACATGTTTTAACCTCTGCCTCTACTAATACACACACACACACACACACACACACACACACACACACAGAGACACACACACACACATGCATACACAGTGCAGTTATGCGCACATACACACATACACACACAGCATTCCATTCATTTTAGACATAACAGTGCTTACTTTAGTCTGTATGGCAAGCTTTTAAACTTTTTTCATCTTTATATTTTATTTGACTTTCATTCACCATAGGCCATGAGTTAGGCAAACCTTCTTTAACTAAGTGGTTTCCCAGAATAAACAAAGCATATTTGCATTATCAGTAGTTAAGCTCAAAGGTAAAGCCCATAGGAGTCACGCAGATGTAATTTTCTTTTATTTTAGGAAATTTTACTTGGAAGAGAGTTTTTCAAATATTGACATCCCTCTTTGGTTTTTGAAACTCACAGAAGCAAAGTAGCAGATGATAAGTGGAGCCTGGCCTGCACCAGCTGGCCTGGACACCTTATATAGGTGCTTTGCATGTACAACAGGTCCGTGATTTCAGAGGCAGTGGCTGTGGGTTATCAGTAAAGCGCAGGCCAGGGCTGGAACATTTCCCAATAAGATTATACTTTGCAAGTAGTGCAACTACTATTGCCTTTTCCCCTAATCAGAGAGGCTTGGCCCCATTGGGCAAAGTCACTTGGAGTCCGGGTCCCCCAGTGCTCTCTCTTCGTGAACAGTCAGTGGAGGAAAAAAGATAGAGGAGGCCCTGCAATGTTAGAAATGTTTATAAATTTCTCCTGGATTGATACGTTTAGATAAAAATATATTTTAGATGCTTTAAAAAAAAGAATTTTAAGGTACTTTCAATAATAAATGTAGACTCTTTGTACAGTAAGAGCTAATTGCATTAGAATTTTATAAGAATTTTGGCAGAAACTAAGGAGGAAAGGTGCTTGTGTTATGAGAAAAAGAAGTATGATTCATGTGTAATGTAGTGACACACACAAATGTCCTTCATTTCTTTTTCAGCTTACTGAAAAAAAAAATGCATCCCTTACTTTGGTATCTACTTGTTGTTTACTGACTAAATGCGATTGATGCAAGGGGTCACAGGGTACTTGTGTCAGTTAATAAAAATGTGTTGCCCTTTTGGAAAAGTTTCCATCTCAGCCTCAAGCCATAGCTCTAGCCTGCCAACTGCTTCTTTTTTTTTCTAAAACAAACAAAAACAAGCCTTGAACTGTGGCAAAATTAAAAATTACCAAGAACATAATGATGAACATGAGATAACATTTCAATGAAAAAAAAAAAAAACTAAGAATTTCAGAGTCTCCAAATCAGGAAGGATTTTTCAATGGATAACTAGAGGAGGGCACCCCTGCTGGGATTAGGTTATAGTAAGAAGATACGTAGGGGTTTTTTTGGTGATCAAATGGCTTTTAATAATATCTCGTTTGAATCAGTAAGATTCAAATCACTCATAAGAGTACCCAATCCTTTTGTTCTTTAGGAAATATTTTTATCCATTGCAAATGTAACCATCCAGTGGGTTCATCTTGCCTACTGCCTAGACAGAACTGATTTATCAAGACAGGGGAATAGCAATGGGGAAAGAATAAATCATGCAGAGCCAGCTGTGCAGGAAGAAACCATAGGAGTTTTATTACTACTCAAATCAGTCACCCCAAGCATGAGCATACAGGGATCAGAGTTTTTAAAGATAATTTGGCAGGAAGGGGTCTGGGAAGTGGGGAGTGCTGGTTGGTCAGGTTGGAGATGGAATCATAGGGGGTTGGAGTTGGGTTTTCTTCATGTTTTCTGTGCCTGGTTGCAATGACAGAACTGGTTGGGCCAGATTACGGTCTGGGTGGTGTCAGCTGATCCATCCATTGCAGGGTCTGCAAAATATGTCAAGCACTGATCTTAGGTTTTACAATAGTGAATCCAGGAACAATCTGGGGAGGTTCAAACTCTTGGAGCCAGAGGCTACCTGACCCCTAAATTGTAATTTCTAATCTTGTAGCTAATTTGGTAGTTCTGCAAAGGCAGACTGGACCCCGGGCAAGAAGGGAGTATTTTCGGGAAAGGGCTATTATCAATTTTGTTTCAGAGTCAAACTGTAAACTGAATTCCTTCCCAAAGTTGGTTCGGCCTATGCCCAAGAATGAACAAGGACAGCTTTAGGGTTAGAAGCAAGATAGAGTCAGTTAGGTCTTATCTCTTTCATTGTCATAATTTTGCAAAGGCAGTTTCACAAATAGCCCCTAATATTTAAGATTCTTAGTTTAATGATCTCTTTGTATAACACCAAACAATTAGATGTATTTATTTTTTCAATATTTATCAGATTAAATATATAAAATGGAAACTGGATTTCACTTAACTTCTTTGTACTTACCATCAGTAAGGTGCTGGTTAGGTGTTTTGGGGAGAAAGACATATAAACCAGAGCCTCTCTACCCCAGTAGCTCACGGACAATAGAATAATTGGAAGACATGGAGAATGAAAATAGGTGTTTATATGACTCCAAGATAAACTGCACAATAGCATTAAGTTGCAGGATCTGTGTTTATTAATTGTACTAAAGTATAGTTCTTGAAGCTGCCAAATTTGCATAACCAAGTAAGTTGAATTGGAAGTTGGCCATGGTATGAGGAAAGGGAAAGTATAATGTGTAAAAGCACATTGCAGGCATTTTCAACATTATATTTTTAATTAACTTGAGCATTTGATGAGATTTGGCTGTCTTCACTGTTACTGTTGAGAGGAGTCAATCAACACTGTTGTCAAAGAATTTAATCCTGAGATTTTTGCTTTCTCCGGTGTTTGAGTCTGGTCTTTTCCTTGAAAAGATAAAAACTTTAAGAACATTCCTCTGTCCCCTTTAAAATTTAAGTTGACATTAAAAACAAATGGATGAGAGGATAGGGAAAGGGGAGAAACTGGTATTTCCTAAGAATGTGCTTGAGAATATTTCAGAATGGAACACCTGTGTCAAACAATCAAACATTTGTCCACTGGGTGCCACTGTCTTCCTTACCAGGCCATGCCACTAAGGGATTGCAGAAAGATTGTCTTTAGTGTTAAAAACAATGATTACAGACACACACACACACTCTCTTTCTCTGTCTCTCAATGTGTGTCAGTGTGTGTGTGTGTGTGTGTGTGTGTGTGTGTTTGAAGGAATATTTTTGCCTGCTATAGACGTTAAGGCTTCTTCTGAATGTCATTAATTTAGGATTTGTCACAGGATGTTGGGAATGCTAGCTTGCCTTTACTAGTAACCCAAATTATGGTCTGGCCTGGTGGAGTAGAATGAGATGGAAAGAGTGGAAGAAACTACAAGAACAAAGATTTGTGTTGGAGCAAAGCATTGGAAGCTTACACTATTATCAAACAATGGGTCCTGCCTTTGAGAAAACGGTTAATCTTACTGTTATTCAAGTCTTTATCTCTTAGCCTTGCCTCTGAGAACACAGAATTAATTCAGATTGGAAAGTACAGGCGCCCAGCGTTGTTACCTATATTAATCATCTCTTGGTCCTGGGCTCAGTTTATGCAAACTGAACATTTCTAGGGTCTCCCTTCAGCAAGGTCCACTGTTACAAAGAAAAAAAATTAGAAATAGCCAAGAAATAAGAAAGTGTGGCCACTTCCTTGATGAGGTCACACAGTCAACAGAATTCTTTGTTGGGCTTCACTTTCGCTTACAGTAATTCTTTATTTCTCCACACTCAAGTCACTAATGTCAAAGTAAAAAAAAAAATGAGTTCAGGATAATTTGCTATTAAGATTTATAATCTGAGTTAGTCAAGGCTTTGAGAAATAACTGCAGCAATTCAGCCAACCTAGACTGAGAAAGTGTCATTAGACTCCAACTTCTAACCTGGATTATAATGATAAACTACTCAACACATTACCATCTTTTGCTTAAGAAAAGACTTTATTATGTTTCCTATAGGTTAAGATCAGGTGAGAGGAAAGCTAAATGCCTGGAAGTTGGGTAATAGATTAAAAAAAAAAAAGGATGAATAAGAAAGAGAGAAAAGCTGTTCGGAATGTGAAAGAAAGATGAAAAGTAAACGGGTTTCTAGAGAAGCCCATAAGAAAGAAATGTTTTCACGTGTGCTGGCTTCTATCACCAGTGAATATAGGAGAACAAAGAAAGGGACTCTGGTGAACTGCTGTTTATGACGACATACAAGCAAATATACCATACGGCTTTTGTGCTGAGACAAAAGAAAGTGGCAAGAAAACCCATACCTTTGCAATGAAGCCTGGATCCAGACGCATGTCAACGCAGAGTTTATGAGACAACATTTTCTTTGGCAGCAGTGTTAGCCCTGGGTCTCTCTCATTATCAATGGCTTCTGGTTCCCAGCTCCAGGCGTCAGATTAGGGAGAGCCCAGGCTTTTTTCCTGCTCCACTATTTGCTAGCTTTATGGCCTTGGGCAATTCACGTTGTCTCCCCAGCTACCATTGTCTTATCTAGGAGGGTGTAAGCTAGTTTCATAGGGCGGTTGTGAGGATTACACGGGATAGGCATCTGCATGTTCGTAGGTATTATGGCTGAATGTTTCTGTTCCCCACCCCACCCCCCCCAATCCTCAATATGATAGTACGTGGTGGTGGGATCTTCGGTAGATGATAAGTTTCTGAGGGCACTGCCTCAGGAATGGGACTAGTGTCCTTATAAAAGAGGCTCAAGGGAGCTCCCTCACCCCTTCCACCATGTGAGGATGGAGCAAGAAGCGTCCATCTGTGAACAAGGAAGCAGACCCTCACAAGACACCATATCTGTTGATGCCATGATCTTGCACTTCTCAGCCTCTAGAATTGTAAGAAAGAAATTCCTAGCCGGGCGCGGTGGCTCAAGCCTGTAATCCCAGCACTTTGGGAGGCCGAGGCGGGTGGATCACGAGGTCAAGAGATCGAGACCATCCTGGTCAACATGGTGAAACCC
>NW_016107590.1:692122-745767 GCF_001604975.1 Cebus imitator | reverse complement strand
TGCCCCCATACCCAAGCTCCCTTTTCTTAACTTGGCTGGCTTTTCTGCCATCCAGTTTTCTCTTCTGCTCTTTCTCATCTCTTCATCTTGTAAAGGGACTTTAGTTCTTTAACCTTGTCTTTCCTTTCTGCTTCATCTCTTGGAGCGTCTGTCTATTTCTGCCCATTATCTGATTTTGTCCAGGCTGGGAGCTGTTTTCCTTGGCAAGCTGGGGAGGGGTGGAGGTGTGTGTCAGGAGGTGAATCCAGTAAGAACTATGTAGTCAGAATTAGTTTCATACATCTTCTTGGTACCAT
Source organism: Cebus imitator (assembly GCF_001604975.1). NCBI lineage: Eukaryota > Metazoa > Chordata > Mammalia > Primates > Cebidae > Cebus > Cebus imitator. The sequence continues at coordinate 745,471 of NW_016107590.1, read as the reverse complement.
ACCTAGCAAAATATAAGCTACGTAAGAGAGAACTCTATAAAGTTCGTGGAAAAATGGAATTAAACAATAAAAAGTAAAAATATAAACTTTATTTTTCTACATAAGATCTATCAAGCTCGAAACACTTTTGAAGTGATGATACCAGTCATTTAGTCCACCTTAAAGAACTGAGGGTCCTGGGGATTTAACCATTTCAATACAGTCCTTTTTTACATCACTAACTAAAGAAAAATGAGTGCCCTTTAAAGGTTTTTTTTTCAGACTAGGAAATAAAAATAAGGCAGAAGTGGCCAAATCAGTATTATAAAGAAGATGCCTAATGATTTCCTATGGAAACTCTTGCACAATTGCCCTTGTTTGAATGAGCAGAAACATTGTCATGGTGGAGAAGGACCCTGATGAAGACTCCCCGGGCGTTGTTCTTTTAAAGTTTTGGCTGACTTTCACAAAACACTGTCATAATAAGCAGATGCTATCATTCTTTGGCTCTGCAGAAAGCCAACAAGCAGAATGACTTGATAATTTCGAAAAACTGTTGCTACAACCTTTGCTCTTGAACAGTCCACTTTTGCTTTGACTGGACCACCTTCCCCTCTTGGTAACCATTGCTTTGATTGTGCTTTGTCTTCAGGATTGTACTGGCAAAGCCACATTCCATCTCCTTTTACAATTCTTTCAAGAAATGCTTCAGGGTCTTGATCCTACTTGTTTAAAATTTCCATTGAAAGATCTGCTCATATCTGCAGCTGATCTTGGCACAACGGTTTTGGCACCCGCTGCCTCAAGTAGAAAGTTTGCTCAAATTTAGCTTTTCAGTCAGGATGGTGTATGCTGAACCAGCTGAGATGTCTGTGGTGTTGGCTATTGTTTCTCTTATTACTTGTTGGTCAATTAGGGCACACACAAGATAAATTTTTTCCTCAAAAATGGATGCAAATGGTCTATTGCACAAGCTGCTTCTTCAATATGGTCTCATCACTTTTAAAACAAATTATCTGCATATAAACTGCCAATTTCTTTGGGGCATTGTGCATGTAAACTTTTTGTAAAGCATCAATAACTTCACTATTCTTTAAACCCAAGCTTCATGTAAATTTGATGTTTGCTCTTACTTCCACATTAGCAGAATTCATGTTCCTCTGATAGGGCCTCTTTTCCAACTGTGTCATCCTTCTTAGTACTCAAACTAGATCCTGTTCACATGTGTTACAACAAGTTAGTGTGAGTTTATTTTGGTGTAAACTAGTTTTGAAATCCATTCATAATTTTTCAAAATGTGTACTTCTATGATATTTTTGAAGAACCGTCATATTCAGAATGCCATGAAAGCTAGCTAGAAACATTTCATAACTTGATGCAGGGGATAGGAGGTGGAAAACCGGGTGGGAAAGTTGACCTGTTTTTCTTATAATTGTTTCTCCCAGCTAGGGATGAGGCATAGGCAAGATACAGCAAGGGTTCCCTTTTTGGTCTTTTGCCCCTTTTGCTTCCATTAAGAGAGGTTTTTTTGGAGACACTCAAAATGCAAAGAAATTTCAATGAGAAAAATGTGGTAGTTTTATTTCCCAACATTCAGAAAAAGCATGTGTAAGCATTTTTCTGACTTCTTAGTAATAATTCATGTGTGAGCTGGGCATTGTTTTCTCTTGCCTGATGAGAGAGACATTTATTAAGGCCTTTTAAGGTCCAAAATAAAACTAGAAACAAGGCATTCTTGTATCCTCACTCTATGGCTAACCTGAACAGCTAAGTTATGTGCAAGGAAAATGCCTTTCCCTTTCTTTTTTCCCTCTGCCTTAGGTTCTTTCACATCTTAAATAATAACAGAAGCAATAATGGAGACATAAAAAGAGGTGGGGGAGGGTGTCTAATCTCACAGTCTGCAGAAATACATGCCTAAGACCAGACCCCTGCAATGCATTATAAATGATAGATGGCGAGTGGAGGAACTAACATCTATTAAGCACCTACAATTTTCCACGTGTCGTGTTTAGGTTTATAGACATTTCATTTTAGCTACACAATAACCCAGTTTTCTATTGAGGACAACGAGAATAAAAAATATTGTCATTTGCTAAAGGTCATATAGTCAATAAATTGTGATATGGATTGGCTACGTCCCCACCCAAATCTCACCTTGAATTGTAATAATCCCCACATATCAAGGGCAGGGCCAGGTGGAGATAATTGAACAATGGAGACAGTTTCTCTCACTATTCTCCTGGTAGTGAATAAGTTTCCTGAGATCTAATGGTTTTATTAATGGGAGTTCCCCTGAACAAGCTCTCTTGCTTGCCACGATGGAACATGTGCCTTTGCTTCTCCTTTGCCTTCCACCATGACTGTGAGGCCTCTCCAGCCATGTGGAACTGTGAATCCATGAAACCTCTTTCCTTTATAAATTACCCAGTCTTGGGTATGACTTTATCAGCAGCATGAGAACAGACTAATATGAATTGTTAATCTACAAGTAGAACCAAAGTATTTTTAAAATTCAAAGCCCCTATTCTTTTTTTAAAAATTAATTTTTTTATTGTACTTTAAGTTCTGGGGTACATGTGCAGAACATGCAGGTTTGTTACATAGGTATATATGTACCATGGTAATTGGCTGCATCCATCACCCTGTCATCTACATTAGGTATTTCTCCTAATGCTATCCATCCCGTAGGCCCCCACCCCCCCGACAGTCCCCAATGTGTAATGTTCCCCTCCCTGTGTCCATGTGTTCTCATTGTTCAACTTCCACTTATGAGTGAGAACATGTGGTGTTCGGTTTTCTGTTCTTGTGTTAGTTTGCTGAGAATGATGGTTTCTGGCTTCATCCATGTCCCTGCAAAGGACATGAACTCCTTTTTATGGCTGCATAGTATTCACTGGTATATATATGCCACATTTTCTTTATCCAGCCTATCATTGATGAAAGTCCCTATTCTTAACAGCGTATGATCATAGGCCAAAGACAATTAACAGAAATTTCTTACATAGCAACATCAAACAAGACGAATTTGCCTAGGTTTTCAAATGGCACTTCAAGAGCCTGATAAACAGATTGCTGGGCCTTATCTCTAGTGTTTATGATTAATAGATCTGAGGTAAGTTTCAAAACTTTGCACTTATAAGAAGTTCCTATCTAGCTTAAGTACCAAATGCTAACCCAGATCTTCAAGCCAAGGTTCTTTTTCACCCTTGTCCTGTGTTCTCCAGCTGCATGGGAGTGACTGAATCAAGTGTAATTAGGTTTGGGTACATTAGATAGACAACTCAAATCAGAGTGGCCTAAAGAAAGTAGACAATTTTCACTCATCTAAAGTAAGTGTGGACACAGGCATCCGAAGACAGGTAGCTCCGCAACCTTCAGAGGCCCAAGATCTATCTCTTTCTACATTCACAAATATGGCTTCCATCCTTGGGTCCAAGATTCTCTTGTAGTTGCAGCCACCTTACTTACATTTCAGGCATCATAGAGAAGGAAGAGGAATGTGTGAATAGGGATGGACAACTGCCAGCTGAGCAGCCCCTTTTAAGAACTTCTGTGGCACCCTCAGTAAATGAATTGTTATATATTACTGACTAGTTCTATTTGCATGAAGGCTGAGAAATACAAATATTTAGCTGTGCACATTGCCACTCCCAAAAGTAGGGGGATTTTTTTTTTTTTTACTAAGAAGAGAAGAATGGATATTTGGTTGGAAAATAGCAATCTGGCCCTCGCTCATTCAACTGCTTGACCCTACTGATGCACATAGGACACTGTCCTGATAACCTCCATGTTCTTTTGTATGTGGCTATCCAGTTTTTCCAGCTTTATTTCTTGGAGACAATTATTTCACCATTGAATGATCTTCACATCTGATATGGCTGGCTGTGTCCCACCCAAATCTCATCTTGAATTATAGCTCCCATAATTATCACATGTTGTGGGAGGGACCTAATGGGAGATAATTGAGTCAGGGGGGTATTCTCCTCCACACTGTTCCTGTGATAGTGATTAAGTCTCATGAGATCTGATGGTTTTATAAAAGGAAACACCTTTTGCTTGGCTCTCATTCTCTCTTGTTGCCACCATGTAAGAAGTACATTTGCCTTCCACCATGATTGTAAGGTCTCCCTATCCACATGGAACTGTGAGTCCATTAAACCTCTTTTTGTTTATAAAATGCCCAGTCTCAGGTATGTCTTTATCGGCAGGGTGAAAACGGGCTAACACAACATCTATATTCAAAATCAATTGGCCATAAATGTATTAGTTTATTTCTGGACTCTTAATTCTATTCTATTGGTCTATAACTGGGTGACGTTCACCAGGTACTACTGGTTGGAAGCCCCAGTCATCAGGTTTGTCCCTGAGGAGATATTGATGTTTTGGGGGCACTTCATCTGGAAAGAAACAAATATGGGATATTTTGTTTCATCATCTGAAACTGCAACAAATGGAGTGAGGTTTTCTTCATTTGGTTTCTCAATTCTCTAAATCCGATATAATGTCAATGCTCTATAAAGATACAGTAACAACTGGATGTCTTTTAAATATGGAAAGACTTAGAAGGTATGACAAAATAATATTGCTCCAAGACCCCCATGTTATAGTTTGCAGAGATATTCCCAGCAAGACAGAAAACCAAGTCTCAAGTTAGCAGAAGATGGCAAGAGCTGAACTCTAAGGTACCCCTCCTTGTTGGAGTCATATGATTAGACTCTCCTGTGATGTAAGAGAGGGGGGACAAATTATCTGTAATACTGATTTGAAGAAAGAAAACATTAAGTGTATGTTGTCAGAATGAACAAGGAAGCTAAAGGAAATTCAAGAGGGGGCAAAAACACAAAAGAAGAAGCCATCCCATTCTGAAAAAGACTTGTATCTATTCTGACTGGCTCCCCAACATGCTGTTCTCCTTCAGGTCCATTCTGGCTTATTGCAGGAACCCAACTGGGGGCATTTGTGGCTTTGCACACTGTTCAAAGTGAAGATCAAGCCAAGTTTCATTTGTTTCTTCGTTGTTGTTGTTGTTGTTGTTATTTGTTTTTGTTGGCCAGCAGGCATTTGTTCATTTAACAAGTATTTATTGAGTATTCACTACATGTCAGGTACTATATCTAGAAGTGAGAATACAGCAGTAAACAAGATTGATAAGATCCTTGACTCATGGAGCTGTCATTCTACTGGGAGGACACAGACAGCAAACAAATAAACATTGAAAATAGGTAGAGCTTCAGATGGTGTTAAGTATTGCTGGGCCACACTAACGGGCGTCTGTGGGACTACACTTGACCTTAAATCCCACTGGAAAGTCTGGTTCCTGAAAATAACCTATGGGCCCTTGTCCTTGAGAAACTGGTGACTGTAGCTCTGTGTGCATGTGTTTGTGTGTTATTCCTGTTGTTTTTGACATTAAACAATAAAAGCTAAGGCCAAATCATTGCCCTAGGTTAGATCAGGGTTCTTGGGGCTCAGGTTTTCTCTTCAAGATGGCATTTTCAAAGAAACAGGATTTTTTCTTTTTAGGATTTCTTTGGCCATGAGGTAGTAAGAGTGTGCCATAAGCAATAAAGCAGGGCTCAAACAGCAGCTGGTGAGAAAGAAGGAAATAGATCATAGTAACAGAAAAGGAAAGATTTTAACAGTTTACTTTCTCTTAAGAGTTTTAACCACTTTGCTAATATTTATGCTAAATTCTTCAGGTATATTTATTTTTACTGTTACAAAGCTTGGACTAGAAACAATGCCTCACACACACATAAAAATCTAATATGTTTAACTCTAATCAGCAAGATATTATGAATCATGTTATGCCTAAGGCCCTAAAACAAACTCCCATTATTTCTCTCTTAGTACATCTTCGTGTCCAGTCTATCTTTTCTTTACGTTTAGGAATAGAAGGAACAACGATACTAGCAAATTTTTAGATACTGAATGTGTGTATTGAGTGGCTAAAAGTAATTTGATGCAAACTGAAATTGTCCAAAAAATGTTCTGATTTTTTTTTTATTGTTTATATGCAACAGTAGATCTTTTGATGTCAAGTTTATTTGAAGTAAACAATGTGGCCTTGGTAGGAGTATTCATTTCTGCAAATGCTCAGAAATTATGCTTGACATGCCAATCTGAAATCATGAGTTTTGTGAATGAGTTTTTGTTTTCAGAACTATTTTGAAGCCTGCTTTAATGCCATAAAATCACAAGTAGTCTGTTTGACCTGGAATGGGTTCCTTATCAACACGAAATCTAGTTATCAGAAACTTCATTAAACAATTTGGCTAGCCAGAGTTCTGATTGATTTTACAGCAGACAAGTTCCCTCATTAAAAAACAAAACAAAATCGGACAACCTCTCATTTAAGCAGATGTTCATCTTCATCTCATTACTGGTTTGTTGGCGTAAATTGGGAGCTTCAAAGAATGCAAGGAAAAAAATAGAAGCCGGTGAAGAGATGGTGTTGTTTTGAATAGACTCAAACACAATGACAAATCAGGTTCTGTAGTGTATTGTTGTTGCAGGCGGGGTGTGTGGATTGCTGGCCTGTTACATAACTAAAGACTTCCTTTTGCTTGTAAATGTCAAGATCAAACAGAGGTCAGTTTTAAATAGCTGACCAGTGCTGATAAATGTGACTTTCTCTTTTCAGAAAAAGCAAAAAGCCTCCTGCCTTAAGAGTCATGGTTATGCTGTTAGAAGGAGGTGTCTTTTTATATGGTATTAACTTGTATTTTGCTCATAAGGTTTTCTTTGAGATGGTGAATGAACTTTCCCTTTGCTTATTGTCTACAGATAAATTAGTAAGTTAGGTATATGCTTTTGTTCAATTATTCATTCAATAAATACTTATTGAGTTTATACTATGAGCTAGGCATTCTGTTTGGTACTCCCGTGAATTTCAGCTCATGTATTTCTCCAGACAGTCCTGGAAAATCGTATATGCCATTTTGCAAATGATGAAAGCTCTTTTGTGGGCTTGCAGGCTTCTTGTCTGCTCCTTCTATGTGCTTTCCTTGGTGATCTGACTTTAGGGAACACAATCTGCTGAAAAGCATTAAGTCCTCATCATTAGTCCAGGTCTTCCCTGACCCCAGACCTAATTATGTGTCTACTGAACAGGTCCACCAAGGTTCCCACAGCCAAGCTCTCCATCTCTAAAATTCAACCTGCCTGCTTCTTGCCCCAAGCCTGTTTCTTCCCCCACATTCCCTAGGCCAGTGATCAATGCTGCCAGCCACTCTGTGCTGCTTTGATTCTTTCCTTTTCCTCACCCCTCATATGCAATCAATTGCTGAGTACTATGGGTGATGACTCCCAAATCATTCTTGAATCTCTATCTCCACTGTCGTCATTTTTGTCTAGGTGACCGTCTGCAGCGCCTCTCCCGACTTTACCTTCATTATGGCCCTTGTTTAATGACTCCTCAACACTACAACCGGAATGAAGATGCTGTAACACAGACCTCATATTTCTCAACTTCAAATCTTAAATTAGCCCACTTTCACTGTCAGGGTCAAATTACGCTCTAACAGATGTTACAATGCCATTTATGATACGACCACCTGCTTGTTTCTCCAGCTTTACCTAACACTACTCGCTGTATACCACTATTACACCACTGTCAGTTCTTTAAAGGTATCATATCCTCTCTCACCTTTCTAATCTAATCTAAGGAAAAACAAAAGTCTCATTTCTTAGAGTGAAATTTTCATTAATATACCCCTTCTCCTGTGCGTTTGCCTAGAATTTCTATGCTAACTCCCTCCACGCCCTCTTAATCTCCTTCCTCATTAACCAAAGAAGCCCAAGAGACTACTTTTCAGATCCTCAATTAGACGTCATTCCCTCCAAAATGCATTTCTTCTTCCTTCAAGTTTGGGTTAGATGTCCTTAGGTGCTTTCATAATCTCTCTCCCACCTCCCACCTCCCACCTATAACTGCTTGTCTGTATCTCCCACGATACCATATACCCCATGGGAGAAGCTCAGACAGTAACTCTTATGAGGTCCTAAGTCAAATTAGAATTAATTACTTGTCCCTTTTATGTCAAAGCTCATGTTTTTTCCATTTTACACTTGGAGCTGACCCCTAGGCAAGGAGGGCCACAGAAAGGCGCATTCAGATTTGTGCTCAGGAGAGAAAACAGTTAGGGTGCTGAGAAGGGCAGATTTGAAAGACCAAAACCAGGCAAATCAATGTGTAGGCTCTTATAAAAATCCAGTTTGGAAATGACAAAGGCCTAAATTAATTGGTGGAGAGAAGACAAAAACAAGATATATTTATGGGTTGGATTTGGTGATGAATTAAATGTAGGAGCTGAGGGGAAAGTCGGGTTCAAGACTGATCTCAAGTTTCAGGTGACTGTGTAACCTGTGGTTACCCAACTATCTTATATTAGAATCATTAGATGTTAAAAATGATTCATTTCTTATGGATGACTCCATGCAGACTCAATTTACCACTTACGCTATAGATTCTGCATCCAAGTTCTGGATAATTTTAATTTCCTTTTATAGATCTTCTAAATCTTGCTGTCCTTAGCTATTATGTCAGATCCTTGAATCCAGGGGTGTCTAATCTTTTGGCTTCCCTTGGCTACATTGGAAGAAGAAGAATTGTCTTGGGGCACACATGAAATACACTAACACTAAGGATAGCTGATGAGCTAAAAACAAAAATCACAAAAAAACCTCATAATGTTTTAAGAAAGTTTACTTATGCGTGTTAGCCCACATTCAATGCCATCCTGGGCTGCATGTGGGTCACGGGCTGCAGGTTGGACAGCTTGTTTTAACCCATTTCCTGGAAATAGGTTTTCTTCTATTTTTCAGTCTCTGGAGCTTCTGGCAGAAAATTTTGGAAGACCATGCGTTTTGTGTGTGAAGATCTCATTTTTTAGCCTTCAGAAAGTGTTAAATGTTGAAGTTTGGAGTTATACCAATGCAAATCTCTAGAGGCTATTGAATGAGTGTCTAATGACAAGCAGTGGTCCAATACAGAGGTTCTCAAAATTTTGTCCAAGAGATCCCTTGGAGGTTGCTAACACCCTTAAGTGATCTTCAAAGTTAAACCTATTTGGATAATAATACTAATAATAGGTTATTATTCTTTTCTGCTATCATTCTTTTATGAGTAGAGTTTTCCAGATTCTACATGGCAGAATGAATGCAGAAGCAGATATGAAAGTCCCACTGTCCTCTATTAAGCCAGACATTACAGAAATTTGCAAACTCTAAAACAATATCACTTTTTTACTGTTTCATTTTTGTTTTGTTTTGAAAAAGAGTTATTTCTAATTAAAATATATTTTTGTGTTAGCATATACTGGTTTTATTATTTTTAAACAAATTAATAAAAGCACTTTTAAATTTCTAAGTTTTAATTTCTAATTCAGTACGTATCAGTAGATATAGCCCATATAAACAAAAGCTTTTAAAAGTTCCCAGTAATTTTTAGAAATGTAAAAACGTCCTGAGTATCAAAAGTTTACAAAGTGCTGATTTACGACCCTGTAGAGTATAATTCAAGAAGCATAGCCTGTTTGGGAGCATGAATTATGATGGAAATTACCGTTGCATAAAATGTATAGTAAATTAACATAATTATATTAATAAACAAAATAATATGCTAAACAGACCTCCAAAGAGGGGAACCTCATCAGTGGCTGGTAATTGGAACCGCAGGTCACTCTGTCACCGAACAGAAAATGTCCTTCAATTAGTAGGAGGATATCAATGAAATGAACATATTCATTATTCATACTTCCGCAAGACCATGAATGAAAAAGGAATTGCCCACATTATAGAGACTCTTTGTTTTCTTCCTGACTCCCAGTATTTGTGCATCTAAGCTTCCTGAGCCTGTTTTGTTCTTCCCTCCTCACTGAACTTTTTCCTCCACTGCCTGCCATCAGCTTCTTAAGCCTATTTTCACAATATGCCCTATGTTGACCCATCCCACTCACTTATGCCCTGTGTTGACACTACATTTCTGATTCCGACAGAATTATTTTAAATTTATAGCACACCCAGGAAGATACATGCCTTTTTACAGAATTGTTTAAGGGGGGAAAAGGTAAGGACTTCTGTCCGGTTTTGCCTAAGATGGAGAGCAGTCTTGGGGTCAATGGTCTGAGTCCGATCTGCTCAGTCAAGAAAAAATACCTCCAGGGAGTATTCTATAACATGGTGAGCAGCTGAGAGGCATTGTTGAGAATGGCTGATTTTACACAGAGTATACCATGCAGGCACATACAGAAACAAAAGCTCTAGAGAGTATATATAATGGGTTATGAAATCAATTACTAATTCTTCCTCTCTAAGGAACTGGTAAACAAAACAAAACAAAAGCCTCTTACCTAATATAACTAAGGGGCAGTTCTGATCTTTTCTGGATTTTAATTTCAGGTCATGGGGCTTCTGTGGTTCTATTCTGTTCTTGTTCTACCCCATCCAGGATGTCTACTTCTTACTTCAAAGTCCCTTATTATCTGTGTCTGTGCTTATGTCCTGTGTCCAAAAAAAAGTATGAACTCTAAAGCTTCACTTACCTTGACTACCTTCAAATACGTTGTCTCAGATCGTTTCCCTTAGTAACACAAAGGACTGCTGCAACATCTTGCTGCTTTGATTGTGTGGGGTCCTTGTCCACCCCCACTTCCCATCTCTATTCCTCTGTTCTCATCTTGAGGATTTTGTATTTTCTTTGGAACCCACACACTCTGTAAAAGAGCAGTAAGTTGAACTGGGCTTCCACTCTGGTGGGAACAATCATTTCCTGTGTTAAAATTCATCTGGGAATGGTTACCTTCCTCATTCAGAGTAGGGGACTCTGTATTTCCTAATCTCAGAGGACTTTTCCTGAAGTTGCCTAATTTTTGTTTCCAAAAGCCTAAACCCATCGAAGAGACTAATAAGGACTTCAGAGAAATGGAGACTCCTGAGAGAGACTCAAAAGAGAGCAGAGTGCCTTTTCCCCAAACCGGAAGTAGAGAGTCAGCTCTCTGAGTCACACCAGCAGGGGAAGCCTGTACCCTGTTCCATGAAAATGCTCTGAGAATGTGCCAGTTAGAGGGAGTTTTGTAACTTAGGAATGTGTCCTAGACCCCTGTGAAATGCTGGCTAACCTGTAGGATCTATGATTGCATACAAGGGTTTCTGGTGGGACGAGAAAGGCATCACCAGTGCCCTGAGGATATACAGGGTTCCCATATGGGTAAACTACCCTGGGCAGAGAAGATCTTCAAGAACAGCTGTGTAACTAGAGTTGGGGACTTAAAGTTGAAATAAATAAGATTTACAGAAAGTAAAAAATATGATATTTCTTATACACTTGGATTTGTGGATTGAGAGCTGTCTGCTTTTCAGTAGCTCTATTTCTGTGTAATTACTTGATGCCCAATCTCATGTTGACTTTAATTTCTTAGAACCCAATATTATTGCTTTTTGACCTTTATATCTAATTGTTGCCCTTTATTTCTAAGTCAACGATTGATCACCTCACCTTTCCCATGTCTTTTCATTTCTCTCTGGTATTCTTGTTTATTCTTAAGGCCTAGATAATTTTTTTTTTGAAGATTAAAGGAATCTTAGGAATCTCTTTGCCTGCATCCCGAACTTTATATTTCAATTATTCATTGACCTGTTGGTAAATATTTCTGTTTTCACTTGGAGCTTAAATGATCCTTTGTTAGGGATCATTTTCCCCCAAATAACTTGAAGGTGTATGGGTTAAATTGCATGCCAACCTCCCAATTCATTTGTTGAAGTTCTAACTCCCCATACCCCAGAACATGACTTTTTATCTTTTAAAAGGGTCATTGCATAGGTAATTGTGACGGGTTGCGGGATGCAGGGGAAGAAACGACGGCTCTGCTCCCTTCCCATCAGATGTTTTCTTTTTAGGCCCTTGATCTCTCACCCAAGAATGGGGAGGGGATCCCAGCATCGCAGTGAGCTCGTTCTAGTAAATATTGGACCCAAAGAATTTTGCAAAAAACGATTTATTTAGGCAGAGAGAGAGAGAAAGAATTAGTTAGGTAGAGAGCGAGCCCTCACGCTGTCTTGGAAGGGGATCCCCGAGAGGGAAACACCAAACAGGTAAGTGGCAGGGGGGTCTTTTAATCTGGGACTTACTCCCGCCCCATTCAAGTTCTCCTCCAGTGAGAGAAATTCTTTAAACGTCCTCTGGAATGACTGATTTTCTGACTTCGATACTGGAATGGCTGCTAGACTCGCAATCAACAGCCCCTCCTCCATAGCCGCACTTTCTAAACAAAAGAGCACACCTGGGCTCTCTACCTTTCCCACGTTCGGGAAAGTTAGACAAAGACCTCTAAGCTCTCAGATGGAGGGAGGCATAAAAGGCCAGACTGGCTGTCGCTGGGAAGGTCTTGCCTTTGAAACCGCGCCCCTTGTGGACCCGGGAAGAGAAGTTAATACATTCCCTCGTTATTAGTTAAGATAAGGTCATACTGGAGTAGGATAGGCCCCTAGTCTAATCTGATTGGTGTCCTTATATAAAATGAACATTTGGACATACTCATGCAGAGAGAAAGCCATGTGAACCTGAAGGCAGAGACCAGAGTGATGCTTCTGCAAGCCAACGAAAGCCAAAGATTGCCAGCAAACCATCAGAAACTAGGAGAGGGGCCGGAATGGATTATCCCTCATAGTCCTCAGAGGGAGCCAGGTCTGCTGACACTTTGATCTCAGAATTGCAGCCTCCGGAACTATGAGATAATAAATTTTTGTTGTTAAAGTCACTCAATTTGTGGTACTCTTTCATGGCAGACGGACAAATACAGGAGATAATTATGCTTCTAACTAGACCCTTGGAGATCTATGTGCATAAATCTAGAAATGACCACAAAAGCTGTTAAAGGCAAAAAATATTAATAAACATAAAAGTCTTTTCTGTTTTGGATGGGGTTAAAATGAAGAGTTTGTTGTTTGTTTAACTTCTAAAACTGAAGTGAGACTAAATCCGTTCTGTGAGCTAAATCTACATTCAGATTTAGGGCTTTCTGCCCATTCCACAGGTAGGATAGGTAAGTTTTGAAGGACTTGCCTCTGTTGTTTACTGCCAGGAAATTTCATAATTTGTGTTACTAATCCAATTCAGCTTGCAAAGCATTTAGCACAAGAGAAGGCTTTGTTTTTAAATTAAGTCCCTCCTTTCTCTGTAGTATGAGCTCTGCAAGGTCTGGCCAGACATTTTGTTTTTCAGTGGTTTTTGAGTGACACTAGAGATGTATTCTGCAGCATTAATTGCTGCATGTAAATGTGTGGGTTGTGGAGGAGAAAATTTTGGAGAACAGGCAATAAAAGGAGACAAATAGAATATTCACATTATTTAGTGTAGTGGATTTAATAATTGCACTAAGTGATGGATTGGGTGGATGGTGAGAAAAAGAGAAGTCTTTTATCTTTCTGGCTTAAACATATGGATGGATGGTGCCATTTATTGAAAGAAGGAAGTCTGGGGAGGGAATAGATCGTGAGAAGTTCATTTTGAACACATTAATTCTTATTAGCCTAGTACACATTTAAATGACAATGTCAAATAGGTTGTTGGAGTGTGTGTGCGTGTGTGTGTGTGTGTGTGTGTGTGTGTGTAGCTGAGTGGCTGTACATTTGAAAATTGGGAGTCATCAACATGTGATTGGCATTTAAACTGTGGTACCTAATGAGATTACTTAGAGAAAGAGTATAGATAAAACAGAGCAATTCTGGGTTCAAGCAATTCTCCTGCCTCAGCCTCCCGAGTAGCTGGGACTACAGGCGTGTGCCACCATGCCCAGCTAATTTTTGTATTTTTAGTAGAGACAGGGTTTCACCATGTTGACCAGGATGGTCTCGATCTTTTGACCTCATGATCCACCCGCCTCGGCCTCCCAAAGTGCTGGGATTACAGGCGTGAGCCACCACGCCTGGCCTTATTTTTTATTTGTTTAGAGACTGGACCCCACTCTTTTGTCCAGGTCAGAGTGTAATGGCATGATCATAGCTCAGTATAGCCTTGAATGCCTGGGCTTAAATAACCCTTCCACCTCAGCCTCCCGGGTAGCTGACATTACAGGTGCAAGCCACCAAACCTAGCTCAATTCTCTTTTTAACCTAAACATATTTGCACTTTTTCTATCATATAACTGCAGTGGCCTTGATAAATAGATAAATTGGTGACATACCTGAAACTGGAATTTAGTACAATTCCCCACCAAAGGAATTCTCTGTAGCTCTTTTCTTGGCTATGGCCATGGATGTAAAAGACAAAGAAAACTCTCAGAGGTGAGAAACGGTCAAATTTTTCAGCTACCTCCACTCACTGCACTGCCAGGACAGTGTGGCCTTTCTATCTCTGACTAATAGAATGTGCAAATAGAATTTGTGATGGCTGGTGACAATTGTAAGTTATTTCCCCTTGTTCCTGATTATTCTGGTTTTTCTGTATATTGGGCATATTAGGGATGGTACATTCTTTATTTAATTTAAGATCCTATATCGTGATGATTCTCATCCAGATTTGATTCAGGAGGGAATGCACATAGTTTGGAAATCTGAATGTAGAGATACAGGCAGTAACTTGATATAATTTTGGCTTGTCTCCTTTTGAGAGGGAGTGAGTGCATTTTTGGATTAACATAGAATAGATGCATTACATTAAGCAGGAGCATTTTATGAAATGCATATTATGTATAGGTATAAGGATTTGATTGTGCTGAACACCAGGGAGCAAAGGTGGACTGTAATTGACTTCTGTTTATATGTCTGCTTTATTTGGAGAATGGCTCCTTTCTCACTCCAACCTTTTAATAATTCTATGGCTGTAAATCACAGATTCCTGGCTAGAGGGAATGACTTTTGAGCACAAGATCTAGGTCCGTTCAATTATGATATCCCATTTTCTTGACCATAAAAATTGATTCAGGAGACGTCATATGATCTAATAGTCTTTTTTCCATTTTTACTGGAAGGCGAAGTGCCTTACTATTAATGCCATGAAACTGGAAGTCTCTAGGTGTCATTTTTCTTACTGTGAAGATAGCTTGTCTGCCATGGGAAATAACAAGGCAAACACATAGGAGCAGTACTGAGATTTGGAGGTAGGAAGAGACAGAATACTATGACCTTGTTTGAGTTTGTGGAATCTAGTGTATGTGAAACAATACTCCTATTTCTGACTCCTCAGTTATGTAAGCCAATAATTTTTATGTCCTTTTTTAAAAGAGTACAATTATAAAAAATAACAGTATAGAAGGTGATTGTTTTACAAAGCTTTGGAAAAGAAGCAAAAGTATGGAATGATTATGGAGAGAGAGGCAATGGAGAGTTTAGTGGACACCTTTCATTCATGGAAATGTCTATGTCATGTTTATAAGCTGAATGGTATCTTTCAGAAAGAGTAAACCAGAAAACGCAGGAGAGGATTGGGAAATAAGGTACAGAAATTACAGGAGCAAAGGCTTTGTGACAGGTAGATGTGATAGGATTCAAAGCCCAGTGCAATGGCTGGCCTTTGATAAGCGGAAGAATATTGTCTCTATTTGTTCAGTAAGGATGCTTTCCTCTTCAGGTGACAGAATCCCAATTAAAGTAATGTAATAATGTTGCAGGACTTTTCCTTCCTTCAGCTAAAGACAGGGTCCTTGTCTCACCGCCACGAAGGTTTAGGCTCACAGACAATTTGAAGGGTGAATAAAGCAGGGTTTTATTGGGTGAAAAGGAAAAAAAGGGGAAACAGGGACTCTCCACAAGACCAGAGTTCTGTTGGTGCACTTCCCGCCTTGCCTTTGAATCCCAGGTTCCACACAGGAAAAGGAGGGGCAAGCTCCTCCCCACTGCAAAGGGCATGAACTGTGCATCTCCGCCCCAGTGCATATTCCTTCCGGTGCTCAGGCCAGTTGGAGTTTTTGCCAGGGACCCCCACCCACCTGGTTGTTTCAATAATGCCAGCTATCATCTTACATAACGCTATATCTATAGGTGGGCCAGTTTCATAATTGGTTAATTCAGTGGCTCAAGAATGTCAACAAGGGCTGGGTGTGGTGGCTCATGCCTGTAATCCCAAAACTTTGGGAGGCCAAGGCAGGTGGATCACTTGAGGTCAGGAGCTCAAGACAAGCCTGATCAACATGGTGAAATCCCATCTCTACTAAAAATACAAAAATTAGCCAGACGTGGTGGTGCACGCCTGTAATCCCAGCTACTCTGGAGGCTGAGGCAGGAGAATCCCTTGAACCTGGGGGGTGGAGGTTGAGGTGAGCCGAGATCACACCACTGCACTCCAGCCTGGGTGACAGAGTGAGAATCCATCACACACACACACACAAAAGTTATCAAGATTATAGAGGCTATCCATCCTTTGCTCTACCACTCTCTATTTGTTGGCTGTGTCATACTTGCAAGGCATCTGCAGTAATTCGAAGCAATAGACAGTTAAAACTATATCCTGATAAAAGGAGATGTGCTTCCTCCTGTGCATCTTTTTAAAAATCTGGTAAAAATCCTCCTCAGGCTCCCAGGGCCTCTATATATTGCATGCCCATGTCAAAAATGATCTCTTATACCTGGAAATGAAACAAATATGACTGATAAAGTTCAATCATGATTCATGCCTCAGAACTGGACAAGGCCAAGCTCTCCTGAACACATGGATGCTAGCTAATCCAAGTTGGGTTTTGGTTAGCAAGGGATAAAAGGGAAAAAACTCATGGGAAATAGATGATCAGTATCTGCTGCACTAAGATTTATAGATTAACTGGTGTGAAGGTGAGGGAGTATCTTGCAGGTTCTATTTTTTTCAGGGACTTACTGAGATTGTCATTTGGGATGAGTAGAATTTTTGAAGAGGGGAAGTATGAAATCCTATTTGAAGAGAAAGTTGAGGGAAATAAATACCTCAAAGAAGAGGAAAGCCAATTTATTAGGAGAAAAATATAGTGGCATTTTTGGTATTTTTATTTCAGGGTAGTGTGGAGTACCCACCTGAGATTTGTGCTTATTAATTTAAAATGAAACCAGTGAATCCAAGTTTGTGATGCTTTCTCTGGTAACATTCAATGAGTGGATGTAATGCTAACAATTTTCTAAACCTAAGAAAATCATTTTATTTATTTTTTTGTTTTTAATGGGGGTAAAATTCACAGAACTTTAATTCATCAAAATAATTCATCATTTTGAAATACACATTCAGTCACATTTAGTACATTTCCAATAAATGCAACCAACTCTGTCAAGTTTCAACACTTTTCCATCACCCCAGAGAGCACTTTATGCCCTTCAGTAATCACTCCGCAAACCCTCTTCCTCCCATCCCTTGACAATCACTAATCTGTTTTCTGTCTTTATGGATTTATTTATTCTGGATATCTCAGATGAAAGGATTTATCTAATATGATCTGTTGTATGTGGTTTTTTGCACTTAACATAATGTTTTTGAGGTTTATCCAAGTTATAGCAAGTATAAGTACTTCATTCCTTTTTATGCCTGAATAATATTCCATTGTGTGTACACAACTCAATTTGTTTATCCACTCATCTGTTGATGGACGTTTGGTTTTCAACTTTTAGCTGTTATGAATAAACATTTGTATGCCATATTTTGTGAATGTAAGTGTTCCATTTCTTTTTGATATATATATAGAAGTGGAATTGCTAGATCACATGGTAATTCTATGTTTAACTTTTTGATCGGTCATTTTTTCCACATTGCCTGTAACACATTACATTCTTACCAGCAATGTACAAGGGTTTCTATTTCTCCATATCTTCAGCAACATCTTTTATTTTCCGTTTTTAAAATTATAGTAATAAGAGTAGATACAAAGTAGAATCTCACTGTGGTTTTGATTTCTACTACCTTAACGACTAGTGATATGAACATCTTTTCTTATGCCGCTTGGCCATTTATTTGTGTGTCTTTAGAGAAACGTCTACTCAAGTCCTTTGCCCAGTTTTCAATTGGGTGGTTTGTCTTTTTGTTGCTGAATAATAAGAGTTCTTTATATATTTTGCACACTAAACTTTTATCACATATATGATTTGCAGATGTTTTCTCATATCTTGTAAGTTGTCTTTACATTTTTTTATTATATTCCTTGCTGCACCAGTTTTTAATTTTGACCAATTCCAATTTCACTATTTTTAAATTTTTTTGTTTTTTTTTTTGCTGTCAAAGAACCCATTGCTTAATTCAAGATCATGAAGATTTACCACAATGTTTTCTGCTAACAATTTTACAGTTTGTGCTTACATATTTAGGTAATCGATCTAGTTTAATATTATTTTTGTTTATGAAGTGATAAAGGGGTTCAACTTCAAACTCTTATATGTTGGTTATCCGTTTGTGCCAGCACCATTTGTTGAAGACCCTCTTCTTTGCCTATTAAACTGTCTTGGCACCATTGTCAAAAATCAATTAGCCATAGATCTTTGAGTTGATTTCTGAAAGCTCTCAGTTCTATTTCAGTGGTCTATGTGTCTATCCTTATTCCAGTCAAATACTAATTTGGATTACTGTAGCTTTGTAAAACTTTTCAAAACTTACTACAAAGTGAGAACATGTGATGTTTCGTTTTCCATTTCTGAGTTACTTCACTTAGAATAATAGTCTCCAATTTCATGCAGGTTGCTGTGAATGCCATTCATTCATTCTTTTTTTATGGCTGAGTAGTATTCCATTACATATATATATATACACACACACACACACACACACACACACACACACACACACACACATATATATATCACAGTTTCTTTATCCGCTCGTTGATTGATGGGCATTTGGGTTGCTCCCATGATTTTGCAGTTGTGAATCGTGCTGCTATAAACATGCGCATGCAAATATCTTTATCGTATAATGACTTCTTTCTTCTGGTAAATACCCAGTAGTGGGATTACTGGATCAAATGGTAGTTCTTTTAGTTCTTTAAGGAATATTCACACTGTATTCAAAAGTGGTTGTACTAATTTACATTCCACCACCAGTGTAGAAGTGTTCCCTGATCACCGCATCCAGGCCAACATCTACTGTTTTTTGATTTTTTTGATTATGGCCATTCTTGCAGGAGTAAGATGGTATTGCATTGTGGTTTTGAGTTGCATTTCCCTGATCATTAGTGATGCTGAACATTTTTTCATATGTTGGCCATTTGTATATCTCATTTTCAGAATTGTCTATTCACGTCCTTAGCCCACTTTTTGATGGGATTGTTTGTTTTTTTTCTTGCTGATTTGTTTGAGTTTGTTGTAAATTCTGGTTGTTAGTCCTTGTCAGATGTATAGATTGTGAAGATTTTCTCCCACTCTGTGGGTTGTCTGTTTACTTTGCTGACTCTTCCTTTTGCATGACAAAATCTTAACAATTTAAAATTCCATTTTAATTTAATTAAAATCTTTATTTTAATTATATTTCAGCTATTTTTATTGCATTTGCTTTTGGGTTCTTGGTCATGAAATTCTTGCCTAACCCGATATCTAGAAGGGTTTTTCCAATGTTATCTTCTAGAGTTTTTATAGTTTTAGGTATTAGATTTAAGTCCTTAATCCATCTTAAGTTGATTTTTGTATAAAGTGAGAGATGAGGATCAAATTTTATTCTCTGACTTGTGGCTAGCCATTTATCCCAGCACCATTTGTTGAAAAGGGTGTTCTTTCCCTACATTATGGTTTTGTTTGCTTTGTCAAAGATCAGTTGGCTGTAAGTATTTGGGTTTATTTTTGGATTCTCTATTCTGTTTCATTGGTCTATATCCCTATTTTTATACCAGTACCATGCTGTTTTGATGACTATGGCCTTATAGTTTAGATTGAAATCAGGTAATGTGATGCCTCTAAATTTGTTCTTTTTGTTTACTCTTGCTTTGGATATGCAGGCTCTTTTTTGGTTCTACATTAATTTTAGAATTTTTTTTCTAATTCTGTGAAGAATGATGGTGGTATTTTGATGGGAATTGTGTCGATTTTGTAGTTTGTTTTTGGCAGTACGGTCATTTTCACAATATTGATTCTACTCATCCATGAGCATGGGATGTATTTCCATTTGTTTGTGTTCTCTATGATTTCTTTCAGCAGTGGTTGTAGTTTTCCTCATAGAGGTCTTTTACCTCCTTGGTTATGTATATTCCTAAGTTATTTTATTTTATTTTATTTTTGCAGCTATTGTAAAAGGGGTTGAGTTCTTGATTTGTAGCAAATCTGTACATATACTTCTGAATCTAAAAAAAAAGTTGAAATTATTTTAAAAATTCTGTTATGGGCACCAAGGTTATAGAGCCAGTGATCTGTGGAATTAAGACTAAAACATAGATATCCTGATTCTAAGTCAACATTTCTTAGTCTTAAGCTGAACCTGAGCTAAATGGATCTGAATCAAAGAGATATTTAGTAAGAAACTTCTTTAAAAAGGAAAGGAAATAAGGAGCTGGTGTCTATATAAAAAGGAAGCAAGATGGTGGGTTAGAGAGAGTACTTAGGTCTTAGAAAAAAAATTTCCTTTAAGAATATGTTAACAACCTGAGAAAGATTGAAGTCCACATGATAAGGAAAAAAACATCACCGGCCTCATTGTGACAGGCAGCCTCAGAGTCAGGATTTGAATACGATATAAAATCCACGGATGGAGGCAGGCAAATGAGGGCCCAACTCTAACCTCTTCTTATTAGCTGTAGAATTTTATGCAAGTTAATTCACCACTAAAGCATTTAGTTTCTCAATCTTTACAATGATGATAACAAAAAATGTAAAGAAAATTGCTGATAGGGTTTTGAGCAATGGCAGAAGGTAACATTTATATAGGCAGCACCCAGCAGAATGCCTAGTATACTGTAGCTACCAAATATATGTTAGTTTCTGCTGTTTTTCATTAACTTTTCTCACTTGTGGTCAAGAGCATGGAATCTTGGAACCAAACAACGTATCAGTAGAATACTTATGGCAACAAGTAATAGAAAACTCAACTCCTTAATAAAAGAACTTATGGCTCACTAAGTGCAAGTTGCAAGGTAGGGTATGCTTCAGGATTAGTTAATAGAGCACTTTAACAACGTCAGCCAGAACTTAAGTTTTTTTCTGTTGTTTACTCTTCCTCTCTGAGTGCCTGGTTTCCTGATGGATGTAGGATGGCCATAATAGCATTTACGTCTGGTTGGTGACAGAAGGTGCTTCTCCAGATCACTCTCCACTTCTTTACAGTGTGGGTAACCCAAATTAGGTCACATCTCCTTATACAATAACTTTGCCATAGGAAAGCCAGGCTCTGATTAGTTCATGCCTTGGTTCCTGAACCAATCAACAGCAAAGAGGATAAAATTGTCATGATGACCAGGGCCTACTTTGTAGCTGGGGTCAAATTTGGGTGTAGGAAGTCAAACCTGATGTCCACTACTGAAAACTTGAATTCCAGAAGTTACTTGCTATATCCTTTGATAAGTTAGCTAATTCTGCTGAAACTCAATTTTCTTATCGGCAAAATGGGAGCTATAACAGAATGAACCTTTAGGATGTTTTGAAGATAAATTGCAATACTAAAATAAATTTGAAAACAGACTGTCTGGTATGTAGTGAGTGCCCAATAAATGTTAAGTATTATTAATATTATTTATTCACCTATATAGTTTTGCATTATATAACAGCTGTTTTTAAATGGTCTGACTTTCTGGCTAAAGTACGAATTTTTTGAGGATGTGAACAATACTGTTTTCATTTTTTAATCTATATATTCTTACATATAATAAACGTCCAACTTATTTCTTTAACAAATGATTGAATAAATGATGCCTATTTAGTGAATGAAGAAAGGCTTTTAAACAAGAGAAGATAGATTTAAAAGAAAGACAACAAAATGGTAACAATGGATCACATAACAGACGGGATATGGGAACAAAATGGGCCCAACTAAGAGATATAATATTTGAGAAAAAAATAATTCCGGACATAGAGAGGAGTTTTCCCTGAAGATTAGA
Source organism: Cebus imitator (assembly GCF_001604975.1). NCBI lineage: Eukaryota > Metazoa > Chordata > Mammalia > Primates > Cebidae > Cebus > Cebus imitator. The sequence goes on along the minus strand of NW_016107590.1, from coordinate 723,530 downwards.
GTTGTTACAGGAAATGAACAAATGAAATATAGTTTGAGTTCATGGTATGCAGCTCATAAAGGTTATGACATCTTCAGATATTTTGTTTTTGCTTTACAATTTGATAAATAGGCCAGGCACAGTGGCTCACACCTGTAATCTCAGCACTTTGGGAGGTCAAGGTAGGCAGATCACTTGAGCTCAGGAGGTCAAGACCAGCCTGGGCAACATGGTGAAAACTCATCTCTATCAAAAATACAAAGAATTAGCCAGGCATGATGGTGTTCACCTGCAGTCCCACCTTCTTGGGAGGTTGAGGTGAGAGGATCACTTGAGCCCTAGAGGTGAACGTTGCAGAGCAGAGATTGAACCATTGCATTCTAACTTGGGTGACGAGGTGAGACTCTATCTCAAAAAAAAAAATTTGATAAATATGTAGGTAAAACCCAAAAGAATACCTACTGTGATCTAGAAGAGGTAGAAGAATCATTTTAAGAGCTGCTAGATGCTTGATCTGTTCCAGGCATTGTTCTAAGCATTTCTGTTTTTTAAACTCATGTAATCCTCACAACCAAACCATGGGATAAGTAGTATTCTTTTGATTCCCATTGCTATTTACAGATTTGAAAACTCAAGCCCAGGGAAGCTAAGTAACTTACTGAGATCACACAGGTAGTAAACAGCAAAACTGAGATCTTGCCTCACTGCAACCTCTGCCTCGCAGGTTTAAGTGATTCTCCTGCCTCAGCCTCCCTCGTAGCTGGGAATACAGGCACCTGCCACCGTGCCTGGCTAATTTTTGTAAAAAAAAAATGAGATTTTTTTACCCAAAGGATAATGACATAAGAGTTTATGGCTTTAACCCTTACGCTATACTATGTCTCTAATAAAATAGAAGGGTAGGCAGAAAAGCCAGACTGTAATTCTAAACCACCATGCACTCAGGAGTTAAACATGTTAGTGATCATGAGGAGCACCACAGGTCTTCAAGGCCACCAAGAGCCAAAAGGCATGGCCAACAGTTCGTAACATGTGTGTTCCCTCTAAACCTTATTTTGCACTTTCTTAATCTGCAGCACATAACACAACAGCTGTGGAGGGAGGCAACTGAACAAACATTTGCCCAGTGAACGAGTGTGTGGCTGGATGGTTCAGTGCCAGTATGTATGATATGTTCACCATAGATACGATATGCCAGTATATGATGGACCAGTAGAGATGATGTGCTTGTTTCCTTGGCAGACTGACCTCTTTGTGCTTCCACATTTGGTAGTTTGTCTTTAAAAATTTAAGAACAATCAAATTTTTTCAAGATGAGACAGTATGCCTTGCAATAACTTTCAGAGTAATGCAAAAGAGATGTAGAGATAATTCATGCTTTAGAGAAAACCCTAGAAGTTGCAGTGAATACAAAATCGTGTGTTTTTTTCCAGGACAGCCTTTAAGGATTCCAGTGAATCTTTAAGGATTGTTGCTGAACTATAGAGAAAAAGCACTATAGCTGCCAGAATGAAAGGAGAAGCTAGTACAGGCCCTCTCCAGGGGAATGAGAGACTAAGGACTATCAAACTACCACTTTCCTCAAGAGGAATCTACAAACAGTCAAACCAAGACAAGTCATTGCTAGGAATTTTTTGGTTGTGGCTTAGTATAGATCTGCCTTTGATCAGACTTTAACTTGAAATTCCTGCATATTCCCTAGTTAAATGCACCCTGCTGCTTCTATGGTGAACATTCAAGGGAGTCAGAACTCCCACTCCTTCTAGAGAGCTGTAGCCTCCCCAAGAGTTACATTTCAAAGACCATATGTAAACCACAATACTAGTTTCAGATTCGGCTGTACAAATAAAGTACAATATTGAAACACAATGAAGATGAGTGTTGAGATTTTTAGGAAATTTGTCTGCCCATTGTAACTATGTGGATTCACCTCCTGTTTAGAAAGATCTTAATTATAAACAATAAATAAAATCAATTTTTCCTTCTTTCTCTATGCTAATTTATCATCTATGAGAAATGTTCCAGAAGCTATTTTCATATTTAATAGATATTGGTGGAAGATAAATTATTTATAAGTTGAATTTTTAAAAGGAGCTTTTAAAATATTACTGTATTTACACGCCCTTATAAAGAAAATATCTTCAGCTTTCAGTCTCTGAAGGAACAAAATCAAAACTGCTTGAACAAGTATTGTGGCTAGAGGAAAAACTGGAAGCTGTGAACCACAAGGAAGCCAGTGAGGAACCATACGAAAAAATGGTTCTTGTAAAAGACCAGGTATGTTGTAGGACAAAGTCATCTTTACTTTAAAAGTTACCTAATTTTATATGAACTGACAATTCTGCAAAGCCATTTCAGTCTGGATTAAAAGTTCATATTTTCAAGTTCACAATAGCAAATAACGATATTTGTATTTGCTAAAAGTAATTTTATTCCCTGGTGAATATTGACATATAATTTATTTGGCTAGTAGTAGATTTAAAGTTTGATATGCATCTTTTTGAATAATATTAGCTAAATATTCTATTTATTTTATAAATGACATTGACTGCACAAATGTCTCTTAGTTGTCAAGGTTAAACAAGGAGTAGTTTCTTTCTGTGCAGTAAAACAAGAGGATTCTAACATTCGGCATGTGTTTTTTAATCAATTACTTTATAAGAAATGATTGCTTTCTGAATATCTGAGCATTTATATATATCATTATATAAATTTACATCTTTGTTCAATCTAAAGGGTTTGTATCTGTTTTTGGAATATATGAATATGTTTTCATGTGGAGGTATATAGATATATAGATATATATAGAGTGTGTGTGTGTGTGTGTGTGTGTGTATATATATATACATATATATGATATAGGGGTGTTTGCATTAACCACAGCACATCAAGCTAACATTACCTTATTCAGACATATATATATTAATATATATTATATATATACATATATGTTACATATATATTAATATATTCTTAATATATTTGTGTGTTTTTTCTTTGGGCCTTCCATAGAATGGAAGAGAAATAGGAAAAGGGGGATGATTTCTCCAATAATGATTTTCAAAAAATGTAGCTGAAATAATGCTACCATTCACAAGATTTGAAAACTGATACACAGATATGTCTGCAATGCTTCGAATATGCAAAAGAAAGAGTTACATACTTGGTTTCTAAACTTTTCTCCTTTTCAGTGCATCGAGAAATTGCAAGCTGAAGTAAAAGCTTCCCAGGAGCAACTTATAGCTCATGTAAGTGTTTTCCTCCTTTTCCCATTCCTTTATTTACATCATTGCTAACTTGGAAATGAATAGAGCTTGGAAAAAAGCTATAAATGAGTTTTGTCTGCTGCAAACCAAATCAAAAAGCTAAAAATTAGTATTTTTACTGCCTCTGCACAGTTTCTTGATTTTTGTGAGTGATAAAAATTCCAAACTGAGCTCTTATATGTAATCAGATGGTCTAGTCCAATGCTGTCAGAGGAAGAGAACCGGAAACTCAGGGCAGAAAGATGAAGAAGCCAGCCTAGTCTGGGGAGTAGGCTGAAGTGGAGAGATGTGTCAATTATTGACCCATCAGATAAAGGTCTAGAGCAGTGCTTCTTAAACTTTACTGTATGTAAGAATGACCTGAAAGCTTCTTAAAACAAATTACTCAGAGATTCCGTTTTCCTCCATGCCTAGGGTGGGGCCTGGGAATTTGCACTTTTGGGTAATTCTAGATTCAGGCAATGCTGACACTGCCAGTCTTCGGGACACATTTAAGTTAACATTGTTTTTTATACATACATATATAATATATATGTTTAAGATATTTTTTATATATATTCACTGGGACAGATTGAATATATATATATAAAGATACATATATATTGAATATATATATGTATATAGAATATATATATCTTATAAATATATTATATATTGAATATATATATATCTTTATATATATACATTCAATCTGTCCCAGTGAATATATATAAATATAAATTTTTATATAAATATATAAATATAAAATATAATATATATAATATAAATATATATCTTTATATATTTATATATATAAATATATTTATCTTTATAATATATATATTCACTCTGCCCCAGTCTTGTGATTTTAGGCAAGTGACCATGTAAACCAATCAGAGTACATAGTTGTCCATTTTCTCCCGCAAGTACTCACCTAGAGAAACCCCATGAATTTCTATGGCAAATTTCATTTACACGCTAGCCTATGTTTGCTCAGAGAATAACATGTGAGCATCTCCTGCCACAATGCCCTGTGTGTCCATGACCATAAATCTGTCACCCTGCCGCTGTTCCTTCCCAAGGATCTGAATAACCCGAATGCCTCAGACACCTCTGCAATGACTTGATTGCCATCCTTTTGGTCATGCTTTTCACTCACATCTTGGTTGCTATGGAATGTCTTCTTTATTAAGAACACTGACCAGTCATGTTAACGCCCAGTCTTAACTACACCAGGCTCCTCAGACAGACCTGAGACCTATGAGGCTGCCCTCCAAAAGACTGCAAGATAATAAATTCTGGTGACCATTCCTTTGGGGTTTGGAATGAATTGACTTGGGTAAAATCTTGGTAATTGCCCCCATTTTTTGCTGGAGAACAGAAAATCTAATCTGCTGTGGCAGTTAACAGAACTTTTAACTCTAAATTCAGAATCTTTTTTGGGCTTGTATGCTCAATTGTCCAATATTGAAAATGACTAAGGCTTGCATTTGTATCACTGTGATATATTAGACAGAAATATATCTCATTAGCCAGTATTTTGTTGTGGACGCCTTTCCCCTGGTCTCACCCTGAGGGTACCAGGTAATGAGTATTGTCAGAGGATGTCGCGTCATGACAATTTGATACCCACAGTCATTCACATGGAAGGGGTTTTTAGCTTAGGATTTTATATGGAGAGCAAATGTATTCACTGAGGCTCAGATATTAGCTTCCAGCATCTCTTCATGAAAAATACTGAAAAAAACGTAGTTCCTGGTACTATAGGGAAATTCCTATGGTGTCTTCTTTCATTGCCTAGTTACTATGGGTGCTATTCCTGTACCATGCTATTACTGCTTGAGGCTTGTCTGAACTAGCATTGCTTCCCTGTATTAGGGTATTGATACAAATGACTGAGATTTCTCGTATGTAATTGTCCAACATTCAAGTTTTAATGCCACAGTGTATTCATCAAGGTTTTGCTTCAATTTATCAAGAAAAACTTAAATGAAAACAGTATTAACAATAGTATTTATTGGGAGTGAATTATGTGTTTTCTATGTAGAAGATGTTTCACATAACTATTTTAGATCTCAGTACCACCCAACAAGGTAGACATCAATTTTCAGAAAGAAAATGGAATCTTAAAAAGATTAGATCACCCTGAAACACATGATTTTGCTATTACAACATGCTGTCCTTCCAAATATATTCTCCACGTGTCATTTGAGATATCAAATGGTGTTTATAAATGTTCTGTCTCCAGCCCCCTTTTCTCTTTCTGTTCACTCTTGGTGATTCAGCAGTTCATAATGCTTCAACTCTCACTCCCATGCAAACAAACTGCCTTCTCCCACACCATGTTCCTTCTGTCTTAAACCTCCCCTGATTAGAGACCTGTAGTGTTTTAATGAGCATTTCTTAGAGGATTGTCCCTGAAAAAAAGCACTCCCGAGGATGCTGAGGTATTCTGAGAAAAAAAGAAGGGAGGGGGTGGGTAGGAAGAATGTTGGAAACAAAGTTAAATGGGTTTATTTCCTGCAAGCATTACCCATGTACAAACAATCTCCAAGAACAGGCTATTGTAGGTCATTTTCCAAAAGAGTTTGATTTTGATTACAAATGGTGATTTGTAACACACAGGTTTAGAGATAGCTGGTATATGGCATCAAATTGAAGTGCTCTGGTTCTTAAATATGACCTTGTTGACACCTCAGGCTAAGCATATACAAAGCCAAGTTTATCATCTTCTGTTATTATCTCTTATGTTTCTCTGTTTGTATCCCCCAGACATGGTGAATAATATCACACTACTGTTATTCATTCTAGATTCAAACTACAAAGCAATTTTAAAGTCCTACCTCTCTCTGCCGCTGTCCTACTTTGGTTACTTGTTCGGCCCTGACTATGTTTCTACAAGTTATCTCACTTCCATGTCTTCTATTCCATTATACTGCCACTTCTCTAGCTCTTTCTGATTGTCTTATATTTTAATTATTGTAACTGGCCCCAAATTGTTAACATATGTGAATTCAGAGCCTCCCACAACCCCTATCCTCATTACAAAATAGCCCACTTGCTCTGACACCATCAAGCCCTATTGGCAGAGAAGAGAGTATAAAAATCTGTGTGTAAAGATTTGGAGTAGGTGCAGAAAACCAAACAGAGAGCAAAAGTATAATACTCGCAGGGCAAGTGTGGTCTGCTGGAAAGGCAGAGAAGAGAAAGGGGATTGAAAAAACAGGTGGTGGGAATGAAATACCGAAGATGGGGTGAGGGTTCTTCTGGAATAGGAATGGGAGTTCTGAGGATGCTGAAGATTAGGAAATAACTTGAAGTATTAATAAGAGTTGTGTGGAAAAATATATACTTGAACCCCTTTAAGTGAGACTCCCATGGAAAGTTTGGAATTTCTATTTGGGGTGTGCCTCCTTACTGTAACACCTGTGGGACTGCACTTCTGTAATAGCCTCCTGGTTTCCCTGCCTCCATCCTGAGCGAAGTTTCCAAAGCACAGTCCCTGCCCCTCATCCCCTCTTCTCCCTCACTCCCATCTCTCTGCCTCACTCTGAGCCACTAGTAAAATGGAGCTGCTGTCTTTTTTATGCATCCTGTATTATTTGATATTCTGTGATTTTGATCACAGTATTCTCTTAAACTGGAATATCCTTCTTTCTTCTCTTCATTCAAATAACTCTTTAAGTCCTTGTAAGACTCATGTTAGGTACCAACTTCTCCCTTAGCCCCCATATTACTTTCTGTGGGTTCCCATAGTCTCCTTTAGATATATCTATATGAGCTGTTAAATAGACATTTTAGACAAACTAAATTTAACAGAGTTCATTTGAGCAAAGAATGATTCCTGAATTGGGTAGAAATCAGAACCAGAAGAGGTGAGAGGGCTCCATCCAGCAGCATGAGTAGCAAGTTTTACAGGCCAAACACAGAAGCAAAGCAAAGATATTATCTGTTGGCTACCATTAGGTGTTTGCCTTATTTGGGTGTAGTTGGATCAGTTGGGTGCCTGGGATTGGCTAAAGCTCAGTTGTTTATGATTGACCGAAACCCAACTATTTGTTATAAAAAATATACTCCTAAGTTAGGTTTCAGTTTATTAAGTAGGAACTGAAAATAGGGAGAGAACCTCAGGCCAATGGCCTCCTGCTTATTTAACAGAGCTCAATATACTATTTTTGTTGACATTATCTGTTCATATATCCATCCCCCACTAGACTCTAGGGACATTGATGGCAACACTAAGATGGTTTCTGAATGCACTACGTCAAGTACAGGGCTGGGTGCATCGTTGCTACTCAATACATTTTGCTGAATTGAATTGAATTTTACTCTGATCATGTCGTTTACTTAGTTCCAAAGCCTAGAGTGAGACAATGCTTGTCCATTATCCCAGAATAAAGTCTAACCTCCTGACCACGGCATTTATCATGCTGACAATGGGGACCTGACCCCCTTTCCTGTCTCATCTGCATCTCCATCTGTGACCTCCAACTATGCCCTGCATCCCTGCCCTAGTGACTTTGCTTTAGTTCCTTGCTACCCTGAATACCTGTCCCTGCCATTGAGTTTGACAGACCTTCCCCATTCTTTATCAAGACTGTTTCTTCCAGGAAGTTCTCCCTATTCAACCCAGAAGTAATCTCTCCTGCCTTGGTGCATTCACAGCACTTCTCTGCACCTCTTTTCCGTCGTTTGTCATGCTATGCCCCACAAGAGAATGATCTGAAGTGGCCTATCTCTTTTTCAAGACTTCGAGTTCCTGGAGGAAGTATATCTGTTTATCTTTATGGCTCCCCCAGTGTCTGGCTCAATGCCTTGTACAGATTTTATTGAAAAGAATTGCTAAAATGGCTAAATTAAAAATAAAATTATTTTGGCATTTATAGGAGCATTCTTTATATATCAGCGAAAATTATTTTATGAAAAAGGATTGTGTGCCTTGAAGATGTCAGTATTACATCTGGCATTAATTTAATGAGGCTGACACTTTCAAGGTATATCATGCAAATGACAAAAGTTAAGGATCTCTTAGAGTAGAAACAGAAGGAAAAAATAGCAGAGAAAGAAAACACAGTTGCTGGAAATTCCTATTTCACATGCAACAAAAAAGAGTTTCTAAAGGAAACATTGTCCTAACATGAAAATTAACAACCTAGTGTCTTGGCTTGCTTTTATTCAGAGTTCACTCCTCTAGAACTCAATAGTTGAATAATATTATTGTATAATTTAATTGATAGCTATGCAATAGAGAGGAGATTCAAGCCTTAACATTTCAGAGTTATCATTTGCTAATACTTTGAAGATTAAAATCTCATCCATTAAATTTACTGTGCCTAATCACAACTTCTACTTCTAAAGAAATTACTAAGTGTTACCCCTCCCAGTGCACACGTGGGCAACCCGGCCTGAGCCACCACTGAGCTAAGCTGCCCTAGGCATTGTTATCACTCCCTTCCGTGATTACTTATCCGCTTAAAGACCTACATGGGATAAAACAAATATTTGAAGTGAATGTTTATAATTATTTAAAGATATTTGTTCATGTTAGGGCACTTTGAGTTAGGACTAGGTATCTTAAGAAAAAAATTCCTTTTAAAATGAATGCCTTCCAAATTATGGAATCCATGTGTTGCCTATGTTTAGTATTTGGCAGGTATAAGTGCTCAGCTCCATCTGTTCACTCCATCACTGATGATCTGAATATCTGCAGTACTCCAGATGTCTGTCCCCGCTCTTTACCGCCATCCCAATGGCCATCCCATCTCTCAGTGCACAGCTACCCAAAAGACCTGACCAGGACCAAAAGCTCTGTAAATTCAATGGGTTTATTTCAAAATGGAAATGTGGGTAATTGGGTGGTAGGCACTCAAGTGTGATGTTATTCCCTGTAATGCCCTGTATGTTTGATATATTTCACAATAAACAAAACAGTGAAAAACATCCAGATGTAAAGTCCTATGATCAAGGTAAAAGAAGAAAAATTAAAAAGAAGTGAAAAATAATTTAAAAAAAAATCCAGATGAAGGAATCCTTCAAATGAATCATACATCATGCTTAAAGGTGTAGGACAAATGAGTGGATTTTGGAAACCAGAAGATCCTGAACCACAGCCCCAAGGATCCACTGACGCCTGGAACCCCAGGGTAAGGAATTCAGGGCACAGGAGGCACCCAGGACAGGGGCTTTCAAAATGCTGATTTAACTTCCTTTTCTCCTCTAAGGAAGCTATAAACTGCCATTTTACTTTCTAAATTAAGAATCTGCAAGAGAAGACTGCTCCCTCCTAGAATTCCAGGCCCTCTGCAAATTGACCTGTTCCTACCATGAAAAAGGACTTGGGTTTGGTTCTGTTTTGTTTTGCTGCCTAAGCATCCGCTGACACACCTTTGGCAATAATACCCAGATATTCTTTACAATTGCATCTCTCCCATTATGTGCAGTCTTCCAGGGCCTGTCATTCAAAGAACTCTGTCAGCTACTAGGTGAGGAGTGGACATGTGCCAATTGGACTCTTTCTCCAGGGACTCAGCACATTAAATTCAGGTGAAGGAAGAGAGGGAAAAGAGTTGGAGCTGGTACGTTCTACCAGGGATGCCCAGGCTTCATGGCGAAGTAGCTTATGCTGCTTGAACCGAACTGTCCTAAATCCTCTCCATTTCTGAGCCTGTTTCCTACTGATTTTAGGAGCCACCCCAAAGCCCTCCAATAAATTCTCTTTTTCTTTAAGCTAGCGAGAATCCGTCAGCTGTTTATACCTAAGAACCCATCATTCTTCTTTTATCCCAGTGGTTCTGAAAATGGGGCCCCTTGCATCACCTGCGGCTTTGAAATGCAGATTTTGAGGACTCATCCCATTCTCCTAAAATCAGAAACTCTGGGAGAAGGACACAGAGTTTTTAAAGTTCTGTAGGTGATTGTGATGGTGGTAACATCTGAGATGCACTGCACTATCCAGTGATGCCCTTAGTACTTCCAGGATAGACCCTTTCTTTCTGACCAGGACATTGTCCCCAACCAGCGTCTCATGGATGAGGCTGGCCTCACAGGCCTCATGCTCCTTGTACTGGGATACCTCTGCAGCCTGATTCCTAGCACAGTGCTGGGGATCGAGACATGGAAACACGCTGCGGCACACCATACGTGTCTGTTCAACTGATGAGTCAAATGAGTATGATCTTCCTGCCCTCCCTCTCCCAACCCCACACTTCCATGTGCTCTAGAAGCATCACTTCATTCCTGAGGCTTGTCATGACAATTCTACTGTAAAGAGACAGCAATTAATCACATCTTAGAGTCACATAACAATGTACAGCTTCCTAAATGCTCCCACCCACATCATGTCATTTCTATTTCACAATAATCCTATGAAATAGGTATCACTCCCCCTCCTTGATCAGAAGAAGAAAGTGAGAGTCAAAGACACAAAGATCCCCGCGCACAGCCAATAGCTGGTATGTAGCACACCAAAGACTTGCGTGTAGATGTTTTGACTCTAAGGCGCCTGTTTTTAAAGCTGAATTTCACTTCTAAGTCAGGATTTTTTGCTGCATATATATGCCAATGCACAGATGCCAGCTGTGGCAATAAATTAATTTTAATTATCTTTTAACTTTATTGTATTCCTCAGACCGCATGGCAGAGTTAATCAGCCTGACAGACTGTAGCCATAGGATATATTAGAGTTCTACCTGGAGCCAATGAGGAATAGGGAAGTTCCTTTCCTCTGGGCCATTCTCTTAATGCCACATATATATTAACATAAATGGAAAATACCTCAATGATTATTTATGAACAGAGCCAGGTGGTACTGAATGATTGCATGTAATATAAATCTGGGAAATATTTTTATTGTATGTGTTCATTGTATTAAAATGAGCCCTTCTCTGTATACCACCATCTTTAGTTAGATTGTCTGGACTGGATGATTATTTAGCCCCTTATTTTAACCCTTTGTGTGATTATTCCATGGCTCTTCTTCCGTGCTTGATCTGGAAAGGTTGAATATCATAGAAAACTAGCAGAAGCTTTCAAATTCTATTGGTGGGTGCTGGTGCCAAGCTTCTCTGTGAGCTCAGAAGAGGAGGGCATCTGAGCTCTCGTCACATCAGCAGGTTGCTCTTAACCTAGTTAGAGTCAGCACTCTCTAGACTATGATCCATTATCAGATCCTGCCCATTTAGGTGTGGTTAAGAAGCTAATGTCTAACACATTGAGGCAATATTCAAAGTGAAACTTTGGAGCCCCACCAGGCATATTATTTTTTCTTTGCCCCGTCAAAGCCAACACACAACGAATTGCTCTAGGAGCCACTAATTAGTTGTTGGATTTACTAGTGAGGACACGCTCAGGGGCGGGGACCTAAAATTTGAGTTGAGTTCATTACATCACACAAACCTGGATTCTAACGGCACCCAGGAGGCTTGTTTTCCCCTTTCTGAGCAAATCTAAGTCCTGTTTCCTCATTTTCTATAGACAACAAATAAGTTTAAGCTGAACAACTACTTATGCCAATTTCTGCCACCCCAACTACCTTTGCATGTATCTGGTCTTTGTTTAGCTATTTGGTTGGACATGGAGAGGTAGACTTTTTTTTTTCTTTTTTATAAATACCTATTACCATGCATTTCTTCAAACACGTATTTCAGTTTCTTACTTAATAAGCTTAGACTTCTCACACCAACATTCTATCAAAGAAATATACAGATTTTAGAGTTTCTCATATTAAAATACAGATCATCATTACAATCCCTATTTACTTGTTGTAAAATTGGTTGGGAACAATGTAAGACAGTCTCAGCTTTTCCCTGCTCTGATCCTGGGCCCCATCCATTCTACTATATAAACCTCCAGCCATTGAGTTTCACCCAGAACTTACTACAAGAATCTAATAGAAATCACATTTTTATTGTTCTTAAAAATTTAAATTACTTTAAGAAGACTGAGAGGCATATCTCTTCATTAGAGGGAGCAGAAAGATGAGCTATTGATGCCAATCATGAGGGGTTTTAAAAGGCCTCTGGTCCTGTTGCCTAATCCTTGCCAGAGAGGAAGACAGCCCTGGGGAGTGAGGCGCTGGGCTAGACCTCAGCTCTGCTGCCAGCTGTGTGACCTGGGAAAAGTTACTCTACTTCTGTTCCTCCTGTCAGTAGAAAGAAGGTGACATTACTAAGCCCCCTAGGGTTTTTAGAGGTTATGTAAAGTTGCGAAGTGAGATATTTCTCATGAAGTGTTAGCAGAGTGCCCAGCGCATATTAAGTGTTCAATAAATCTAAAATTGAGTTATCTCTTACAGTAACTGTTCCCCAGTTTATGAGATTATAGTTCATCATTTTATAGAACAAGGCACCTCATGTTAGCTTCCTATTTATTTTATAGGCAATAGTAGGAAGTTAATTAATCAAACACAAACTTGCTTTCTGAAGAGAATCTTGTCACGTTCCTGTCAGATCAGTACTTTCTCAGCACATTTCTTTCTGTGGTGAATGTCTTCTTAAGCCTTTCACAGAGCTATCTGCTTGCCATTTAATTGTCTGTTTCTTTCTTTATCCTCCATTAGATTATAAGCTTCTTGAGGGTAGAGCCCTGGTCTAGTGCACTGTGCCTTCTGAGTAGTAGATTGTCAGTAAGTATTTGTTCAATCAATCAGTTGTTCAATCAGTCCTTCAGTTAATCAATGAATGAGTGGATGGATAAATGTGGGCAGCCCTTCAATTCAAGAAATATCATTTCAGGTCTCACATTTCCAAATGATTTCTGTTCTACCTCTAACCCAGCTGGCCATTTCTACCACAGAGCACTGTGCTTCACTCCACTCCTGGGCTGATCACGTGTCAGTATTTGAGCTCAATACTTAGCTTTAAAAAGCTTAGGTGAAAAGAAGCATATCACAGAAGACTGTCTAATATATAGTCCCTTTTTTCAGATACTAACTTAAAATCCTTCCTGAATTAAGTGAGATCAGCACAGAACCACATTCCTAGACCTCACAAGGTGCCCTAAAGCTGCTTTGATTGAATGGCAGGCAGGAGGGGGTAGTCTGATGTTCATGACTTAATGTGGGAGGATTTTATAAGAAACTGCCCTGTGAAGCTTATTACTGTTTCCTGTCAGGTTATTACTGAGGACATTTATTATTCTATCAGGTAGTATGCCTTTCTGCACCAGTTATGTTGTTGCTTCCACTGAACACTGGGATTGATTTTATTCCATGGATGCATTTTTGTTTTCATAAATGGTTATTTTGACAATCAGTAAGACTACAGCCAATTTTGTGCCTTACCTCTAACAAGTGAATATGTTATATTAGGGCATGAAATGTGTGAACCTTCCCTCTTGCACCATTTTATTTCTCTGCCCTTAAATTCTCTTTATAACATCTTTGGAGTTCTTATTTTAGCAGCTTCTCCCTTATTATAGCTACATTTTTTTTTTCAAGCTACACTAAATCATTTCTGAAATGTGCAGTCTCAAACTAAATCAATGAATCATAAGGGAAGTAATCAGATTCATATATGGCCCTGAGTGGTTTTTCCAGATTCAGTTCCATGAACTGTAGATTCAGTTACACAAGTCTTGCCTAAAACCCTCAGTGGCTGTCCATAGGTCTCCTGACACTCTGCCCCTACCCTCTACTGCCAGTTAACACCCAGTGATGGTGCTCATTTGAGGACTTGAAATTCACTAAGAATTTCTCTGGGCTCAGGCCTCTATCCCTTTGCAAAGTGAGTCTTTCCCTCTGCTTCATCCACTACTTACTTTCAACACCTGGCACTCATCTCCCCTAAAGGACAAGCCTTTCTTGACTTCTCAGGCAGAAGCCAACTTCTTCTTGCACATATTCCATGAATCTCTTTTTTAAACTTTATTCTACTCCATTAGTTGAGTTCCCCAGGTTCTGGGGCTTGGCTAGGAGGTTCTCAGCAAATGCCTTGTTCAACGAATGAGAATGGAGTAAATGAAAGAATGTTTAAATGCCATACACATGGATTTATAAATCCATGTGTATAATTTTTTTTATAATTTTGATATTTAAAAATGAGCAAAGCAACAACAGTTAAATGTGTCTTTCTATAGCAAAGCATCCAAACAAGATACTAAGAGATTTATTTATAATTTTATCTTATTTTCAAAAGGGAGGAAACAAAATCAAATAAAAATTTGCATCTCAATTGGATATAGCCTGGTACTTTATGAATATTAAACTTTTACTGTTCTCTTGATACAATTTTATACTGTTATTAAATATTAACTAAGTTTAATTTAACCATATTTATTTATTTATACTCTATTTAATTTCACAAAGGATTTGGCATTATTTATAAGAAATGAATGTATGAAATAGTTGAATTTTTAAAAAGCACTTAAAGAGCCATAATTGAAAATATATATTTAAATAAAACAGAAATATCAGGAAAAAAATAGAATATGCAAGTGTGAGTTCTAACTTCACCTGCAATATAGTTGAAACATAAATATGGATTTTATCTTTTTAATAGCCAAAGACAGATCAAGGAAAATAATCAAATAAATAATTATTGTATTGGGGGTATTCTACGGGATGCTACCATTTATTTCTATTGAGTTAACTCCAAAATGAGAATCTATGTTGAATATCGTATAGGCAATATTGAAAGACATAGTAGGGGGAAAACTCATCAACAATATCAGACCAGTAAACCTAATAATTGGTTTTACTTGGCTGTTTCTGTAATTTCCATCAAAAGAAGCAAGCCAAGGACATAACACGTAAATAGAAATTTACATGTTAAAGTAATCTTCCTTATTATAATTTTAGGCTAGCTGGTATTGCATATAGTTTTAATCCCAGCTATTTATGATCATCCAGCTGGCAAAGTCAACAGTAGTCGAAGGCCAAGTCAGTAATGTAGAAGAGGGAAGATGGCCAGAACCAGTCAAGTGGGTCTGGAGGATGCCTGACCCACATAAAAAGGAGAATAAAACCCAAGATCACGGGTTTTTCAACCAATGAAAATTCCAGATTTTTGGTGTGCAATCATCTCATTTGTAAATGTTGTCAACTGATTTGAATAAAATAGATTGCTCTGTGTGGCAAATAAAATGTATTTGTGTGTAGCCCAAATATGAGCCTTACACTGGATTTTATATTCAGGCTGCTATTTTCTTACATCTATTGGAAAGATGTTCTTCCATAAAGGACAGGAATAAGTGGTGATTGATTGTAAGTGAGGGAGAATTAGGTTTTGTGGTGGTTGTTTCAGCCACTTTAAGTTTGCTAGTTAGATAATGCTAGCTTTTATAACAAATAGATCCCAGAATTTCAAGACTTACCACAATAGAAGTTTATTTCTTTCTCTTTCAAATAACAGTCCATTGTAGGACTTGCTGGTGGGCAGACTCTGCCCATTCATCTTTATTTAGTGTCATTCTGTGATGAAAACTGTTGGAGCCTCTGCTGTGCTCAACATGTAAGATCTAAGGTCATTTTGGGGTCATCTCCATCCCAATTGGCCAAGAGAAGAGATTGTTGAGGTATGGGCTTGAAAAGTTTCTAATTGGTCATAGCTGGAGCTGGTATATTGGTTAGAACTCAGTCATGAGACCACATTAATTACGAGGAATGCTGAAAAGGGTAGTCTAGCTGTACACCTAGGAAGGAGAGGAGAACATGGATTTTGATGAGCAGCTGTCAGATTCTGCCATGTTAGTCTTTTAAGTGATTTATTTTAACTTGGATATCTCTTCACAATTTGATTCCAGGGTGAAGAACATTAGAAATTGGTTTATTATTACTACTATTATTTTTATTCTTAAGCCAAGTGAAACTGGAGATAAAAATTTATGCAATAAATACCAGACAATACAAAGATATGAAAGAGAATGTACAGTATAACTCCATATCTTGCTCTATAATATTCAAGGGAAAAAAGTCACTTTTTTATTGTTTAATAAAATCAAACCTGACTTAGGCTCCATGTGTTACTGTTAGCAGAAAGTTCAGTTTCAGTCATTTGGGAGGAAGTGTTGTCTTCTCTCCTTTCCGTGATTTGCAGAAGTACCCCAGGAATTTTACTCGCCAAAAGTTGGGGCCACTAACTTCTAGTCGGCTGTGACTTTCCTTCCCTCCGGTCCATGGCCATGTCTACAGGCCCATTAAAAGACATGGCTCTTTTCGTTCAGTGCTAAGCTTTAACGGAGGGTTTATGGAGCTCCTCGTCTGTATACAACACTCAACATCAGGCCTCTCTACATATAACTGCCTATTTCAGGTCTTATTACCCAAAAGAGCTGTGTACAAGTGCAGTACACTCTCTGCTGTCTTAGGAATCCCCAATACTTAATCTGTTCCGAATCTGAAGCAACTTCCTCCCCTTAGGTTTTTCTACCTTCTTTTCCTTTTCAAAGCACCAATCTCCATTCCCTCCCTAGTTGGGACATTTTCAGGTTGTTTTATTAATGAGACCAGGTTTCCCAACCAAAGGCTTTCCAGATGCTCAAACTCTGTCACTAAAGCTAACTTCCTCTTCTTGCATGGGAGTTGGGGGTAGTGTCAGTGATATAGTAGCATCAGTTCCTCTTTATGAAGAAGTTCATGTTTCTAGGCTAAACTTATTTAAAACTTAAGGGATTTTTTTTTAGAGAGTTGTGTACTTAATGCTCAGATAGAAAAGCTCAAACAGAAATGCTTAGACCGAAATATGTGCTTAGATAGTTGAGTTGAAATGTGATGTATTTTAATTTATTTTGTTGGAAAATATGAAGAAGTATTGAAATTATTAGGTGAAATAAAACCAGAGCTGTAAGCATTAGTTATTAGTACTGAAATTGACTTTGCCTATTTATTTACCTATTAGATATCTTCTATTCCCCAGTGATAAGTTTATTATCATCGGATTTACCAGGTGGTAACATGCATAAGAGGAAATGTGAATACTTACACCAACAATCATGATATGTGATAGAGTCATTGGCAAGGTCTGAAAAGAAGAAAAGAGAGACACAACAAATGCCTGTCTCTCCTCTCCCCCACCTCTCCTCACACTAGCTACACCCTCCATGCACACTGCTCCCTGCCCCACTAAATTGGATGAATTGACTAAACATTTAAGAAATTCTTGAGTATAAACTGCATGTACAGAACATTTTCTCCTCTGAACATTCAAGACAGACTGCCTGGATTTAGAGCCCAGCTCTACCAGTTACTAGCTGTGTGTCTTTGAGTAGGTTGCTTGATCTCTCTGAGGCTTAATTTCCACAACTGCAAAATGGGAATACTAAATGTATCTAGCTCACAGATTTGTCATGAGGATTAAATGAATTAATTTTTGTAAAATCATTAGATTGGTACCTACAACACAGTCAATCTTATGTTAGTGCTTGCTAAACAATAAAACCAAAACAAAAAATACAACAACAAAACCAGCAAACATTTCCATGTTTTGCTCAGTGGTAAGTTTTAACCACATTCTTTGTGAGAGAATGCTCTGAATGTTCAGCATCATGATTATCTGTAAAATGGAATAATGGTAGAGCCTACCTCAACAGAGTTATTGCAAGAATTAAATGAGATGACACTGGTTAAGAGCTGAAATTAGTCCTGGGGCGTAGCCAGCCCTCATTAATATCGGTGGTGATTATCAATGCATCGGTGCTGCTGCCGTTATTGCCTAGTCCTGACCCTCATTTGCTATATATGCTTTGACATTTATCTGATTAAAAGCATAAATTTTTCAGTACCAAATTCCATTTTATTGATTTTAACTCTTAATTATTTTACTGTCTTCAGAAAAAGTGTTGAGCACAAGGAATTACTCACTCATTCTTTCTGTGCACGAGGAGAGCATGTAGGAGACTGTTCTGTTTCTAACAAAGGAGGAGTTAGTACGGGGTATTTCTGCTCACCTTCACTTCAGTAAGAACACAGTGACTGCCTAGGCAAAGGTCAATGCCATGGGGAATGGAAAACTACTGCCTACAAGTTTTGCAACTGAGTAAGACAAGCTTTGATGTTTCGAGGCAATTCTGACCACACTCTTTTTCCTTCAGCTTTGCTGCCCGAACCCTTACTTTCTCAGCTTCTTGGAGAATGTCCTCCTACCTGTTTCTCTCTAACTTTTGATTAACCCCATAACCAAATGCCTCAACTGGGAATTTTTATGACGCATATTTCCTGTGCTCGCTCAGTGCTAAATCAAATGCAGCTGATTTTACCTGTCTCTTTGACATCCATTTTTGGATGCATGTTCCTGGAGACATTTGTGTCCCTTTAGAGTGGGAGCCTGTGCAGGGCGGAAAGGGACCTGATGGTACACGCCTTTCCATGAGACCCTTTTGACGTTACTTTTCACCTTCCTGATTGCGGTGGTCCAGGATGGGACTTAAATTGTCCCCGTTTTATTATTTTGTTCTTTTTCTGCATTAGCCTTTCCACTCTCAAATTCTCTTGTCAGGAATATCTCTAGAACACCTTAGAGCAAATTGCATGAAAAACCTCAGAATTTTTGAAAATTTAAACAAGTAAACTTTTGTGTAGTTTTCTAAAAATCATTGAGGATATCAATTCCCTCTTTTGCAAAATAAAAAAAGGAAATTGTTTCTGATTTTAAATTTTATTTAAGGAACTGCTTATGTGCTGATGTTTATCATTTGTAGTGTTTCAAATATAAATAATTCTATGTTTTGCCCAATCTCTTCCCTTTCTTTTATGTGCCATTTACTGAAGGCTGACATAAATCCCACTGGGAGACTACAGGGAGTAAAAAGGGACCTGGAAGAGTGCTTGAACCTTTATGACTGAAAAGTTTTGTCATAGTCTCAGAATCTGTAACAATAATCAATGACCATATAATTTTTAAAATGATTTAGACAGACTTGTTCAAGCAGGTGTGATTTCTGAAGGAAGGATAGCCGGGTCAGAGTCCGCAAATGGTTTAAATATGAGTCATTTTAAAAAAAACAAAAAAAACTAAAATAGTAACTCTATAACTCTTGAACTTTTTCCATTAAAAACTTATGACAATATTGTGTTATAGGAACTATGAAGGACCCGAGCTTCTCATGGAAAGAATGCCAGTAAATCACAAAATACAGGAAGAGGCAAAGGAATGCAAAACCAAAATAGATAGTTACTAATTATTCATTTTTCAGCTATTTTTACTGATTCTAACAAGCCAGTCTCTCACCCTTCAAGCTTAGTGAGTGCAGGGAGCCTTGGTTCTGAATTGCTATTGTCTGCGCTCACAGAGGAACTGCTTTAGAGGAAGGATTAAGAGAAAGAGAAGGAGGAGTTTTGGAGGATCAAACAGGGAGGCTGCTGCAGGAGTAGGGGAGAATGCAGAGTACAGTAGGGCGGGAGTGGGAGCAGGAACAATGTGAACAGTCAGACTGGAAGTTCAGCAGAGAGAATAGGCGGAAATCAGAATAGGAGGCATTATTCTTCTTTGCGGAATTGCTAACGAGAATACAGCTAAATATTTGTATTAAGTATTAAAAACAAGTTATGTCCAGTTTGAGCCCATGGGAATGTTTCCAAATCAATGCTCTTCCTGGCCCAAAACACACCTTCCCCAGGGTGTGGAGCTCAGGAGCTAATCAAAGTAATGAAAGAATTCTCCCATGGTAACCCTTGCAAGGCTGCCATGTTGAGTTAAATTCATCGTTGTGGATAAAAGTTTCACTTCATGGAAATGGAGGATTGAGGATTTAGACTAAACAGTGGCATGCTGAATGCTCATGAATGTATAGTTTTCAGTTAATTGGAGTAGCGTAAAGCTTAGTTGGAAAAAGACTCAGTAACATTTTGGGAGATTGGTTGCATGACTTCTCTAAAACTGTGTTGCCCGAGAAATTTAATTTGCCTTTCAGCCCTGGATCTTAGAATAAAAATTTACACTTTAGAATGACTTCCCAGCAAAGCAATCCCTTCCTGGTCAGTTTCAAGTCTGACATGTTTGGAAATTTATGTCAATGAAATTCTAGTGTGCAGCTCCCACTGCTCTCCCATTCATGTCCTATGTACCTGTGTTGTCTTAAACGTTATCTTAAACAGGGTAAGCAGTTGTTTTCAATATCTTCAGTATAGCAAAATTTTAAAAAGATATTTTGATTAGTTTTCACAGATGGGTTTTTGTTTATTTTTATTTTCAAGATCGTATGTGTTGGGAAAATTTCTAGCCTCAAAATTTAATACTTTACACCTCTCATGAATAAATATTGTGACAGAAGTATCTGTCTCTTTTAGCAATGACCATGTGTAGCCTTAAAAATGCTCAGTAGTAAGACTCCAGGCTGGTGTTTCTCTGTTTGGAACTGTAGGTTCAAGGGCATATTTCAGATCTCTGTGGTGTGTGAACAGACTGTGTGATCCGGCAGCTATTGTGTGCATCAACTTTAATATATTTTAGAAAGAGTTGATGGCTATTTATGTGCCATTTTCTGTTGACTCCCACATATCAGAGCAAACTAAATCTGAGGTAGATGGTGAAATTTCAGAACAGCAAGTAAAATTCTGCCTCTCTCTTGCTGGATTTCATTTAAGAGCAAGTGATCAAAGAGACTCAAAACCTGAAACCTTGAGGCTGGGTCTGTCCAGTGGCACATTTGGGGATGGTAGGGGGTGGGGGAAATCAGGGTTTACATGATTTCTATAAATTCACAAAGTTCCTGTATGGAATCTACCTGCAGCTTCACAGAAACAATCTTCTCTTAAGCCTTCCAGATTGCTAACAGGAATCTAAGGAGATTCTTTAAAGAGAGAGTTACAAGAAAGAGAATTTGTCAAAATCAATGGTTGACTATATTTGTGATCAAGTGTTATTAAATGTACAGTATGTATAGAAAAAGTACAAAAATCACAGATCCATATTTTGTCTCTAAAAGTTTTCACCCATCATTGGTTAGATAAAACTATTAGACAATGTACTTTAAAGTAGTTGAGGTACATTAACACGTGTTACAGAAAGGTGACAAGGTGGGGAGGGGATTTGATGGACTTGACAAAGAAATCATGATTCAGAGTTAAAGTTCTGGAAAGAGTGACTTAGAAATCACATACTGTTTTGTGGATAAATATTTTATAATTAGCAATAAACATTGCAAAGTGTTCAAATTGCATCAGTAAAGCTTTTTAGAGGAAATTTCTTCAATTGAGCCAAGAAAAGGGGAGATTTTCTGCAAAGGAGGCAGGCCAAGATTTGCTATGACCCTAAGGCTAATTAGCAAATTTGGGGTAAGCCTCTACTTAAAGTTTAGCTTTAATGGGGCTTATAAGGTAGAGTCCAGTGATTTTAGTCATGTTCTAGTTTTAAAGAAATATATTCTCACCAATTTAAGTAGAATAGGAATTAAGTGAAGGTCTTGGCTAACTCTTCCTCTTCAGGAGAGCCAGAGGACCAGACTTGGAAACGGACGCTGGAATAATGGTCAAATCACACCACAGAACTTCCCCAGGTAGCCTCCCACTGCTGTCTAGTTCTAGCTGGTACCTCTGACTCTGGGCACTGGAAGCCTCCACAGGAACTTTTGTTTCTAAACAGGGTGTTTCTGCTGTGAGCAGAGGGCACATAGCAGCTATTCTTACCTGAATGCTGGCACAAATGTTTCAAGCCTGCACTGAGGATACGAAGGAGGTTTCTACTTTAGAAAGGTGAGGTCTCAAGGTGGGGAAACAACCAAACTTAGGAAACATGTTCAAAGCTGCTTGGCAGGCAAAAAGAATGATATATTTCCATCACACCTATCAAATTCAAAACCTGCTTTCTAGGGCTGGCCTAACCCAGTATGTTTGAGGTTCTCAGATAAAAGAAAATCAAGGCAAGTTCAACTGTAATCTGGAAAAATATTAGAGTTCTTAATGACTGACTTTATTCCATGCTATTTGTTTTTTTAAACCTTGTCCTTCAATATATCTGGATTTAAATTTGTCAAAGGTGATAATGTGACATTATTAGTTATTCATGCCGTGAACGTTTTGTTTATGAATCATAATCGATTGGATGCTGTGAAAGTCTTTCCTTTTCACCTATTACTGTGTGCAATGTTACACCCGTTGATGGTTTGCAGGTACAGTGCCATGGAGGAAATAGTGACACCATAATAAAGTGGTTCTCAAATTTAATGAGTCTTAGATGCACCTAAAAGACCTATTTAAAATACAGGTAGAAGAGTTAAAATATGACCCAGCAATTCTCTTCCTAGATATATACTGCAGAGAATGGAAATATGTCCACACAAAACTTGTACAAAAAGATTCATGGCTGCATTATTTACAATAGCCAACTGGTAACTCAACTCAAATGTCCAGCAATTGATGGATGGATAAACAAAATACAAAATACTCAACTAATGAAATATTATTATGCATAAGAAAGGAATTCTGGTTCATGCTACAATATGGATGAACATTGGAAATTGTGTGTTAAGTGAGAGAAGCCAAAAACAAAAATCCACATATTGTATGATTACATTGATTGAAATGCCCAGAAGAGGTACTGGTTGCCATTGGCCTGAGAGGGTGAGATGAATAAGGAGTGAGGGAGTGAGTGCTAATGGATAGGGATTTATTTTTGTATTTGTGAAATGTTCTGGAGTTAGTAGTGATAGTTGCACAACTTTGTGAATATACTAATATTGCTGAATTGTATACTTTAAAGGATGAATATTATATCTCAATTGAAATATAAAAATAAAAACAGATTCTTGAATTATTTCCCAAAGAATCTAAATGCAGATGTAGGGTGAGTGCTAAAAACATGTGTTTTTATTTAGATGCAGCCGATCTGTGAACCATGCTTTTAGAAACATTGCATCTAGTCCTTACATGTATAAATCTTCCAAGCTATGACATTGTAGAAGTGTTCATACAAATCCACAATTCTTCAAAGTTCATTACCTTGCTTTAGAAAATATCCATAAAAATAGCACAAATTACTATCAGAAGAGTCTTCAGAATATAGTATATAAAAAAGCTCAGCATGGGTTTTTCCCAAATCACTGCTCTAAAATCAGTGGGCTTAGTGATTTTTAATCAACATGTTAATTACATATTTTTTGCTCATAATCTGCTTGCACTCTGGAATAAATAAATTGTTGCCTCTTAATGTCACTTAATAAGAGTATAAAATACTCCAATTTGAATTTATAAATAGCTTAATTTAGCAAAATTTTAATATCAAACAGGCTTATGCATTGGGTTGACATACTAAAGACTGAGCCTGTAGGACTGCTATCTAATGCAGAGGATCTCAACCTTGGATACCACTGAAGTCAACTGAGCAACATTTTTTAAAAAATGAATCCTAGGTTCTACTCCCAGACATCCAAAATTCTATTGATTTGGAGTACAAACAGGACATTGGGACTTTTAACATTTCTTTAGGTCATTCTAATGTGCAACCAAAGCTTGGAGTCACTGCTGTCAGGAAGAGATTACAGAGACCCCATACATGGGTCTTATAGCATATTATGGCAAGTGGAATGACAGCGGCTGTCAAAAATTACTATGAGAACTCAGAGGAACCATCCCTAACCCAGAGTGGAGGTGGAGACTACTCAGAGAAGCCTCATGTGATACCTGAGCTGAGTATTGTACTAGGGAGAGGAACTGTCCAAGGGAAGATGGAGATGAGAGTGGGCGTGATCCACACGGAGGAAGTGGCCTGTGCAAAGGCAAGGAGAGTCAAAGAGCCTGGATGTTAGCTAAGGGAAAGGGCTGGCAATGAAATCCCCAAAAGGCATGTCACATATTTTATGGCTGGCTACAGCCATTGGAAGTTTCCTCAGAAATCAACTTGAGTTGGCAGTGCTGGGACTTTCAGGTCATGACGTCTTCTTGCATTGTTTCATTTGAGGGAAAGCAACAATACCTTAATACCCACCTAATGGACTTACAGTTGAAAAAGAAAACCTAGCAGTGCTGAGCTCTTCCAGTAAGACTATTAACTGTTGAAAGGGATCCTAGAGTTCATTATTTGTGAACTGTTTCATACGTGTCTACCCATATCCATTTCAATGCCACTTTTCCAGAAGTCCCTGAAGCCCATGTTCCAGATAAAGACCCTCTACTGTCCCTAAATTAAGCCATCATTGAAAGCAGGGAGGGTACACACTAAGCGACTACTAGGGAGCGAGCTACCAATGACTGTCCTTCAAGAGATGCCTGTTTCTTTCTTATCCCCATAAGAACTTTGGGGGTTGGGTAGTCACCACATAATTAAGTCAGCAGACTCTGCTCCAGGTTCCTGACCCTGTGTTCTTACTCTCCCCCAAGTCAGATTGCCATACAAATACAGGCAGTTCTCAGGTAGGGTAAATAACCTGTGTGTTATTTCCACAGGAATATTTAAGATTGTAGGGAGGTTGCCTTTATCTGTCAGGGTGGAGTCAGTGATATGATAATATATCTTCTCTTTCTTCAGTCTGGGTCGTCACTTCCATCACGTGACTTTAAAGACCTAAAATGAAGGAAACCGTAGCAAACATTTAACACCACAGTGAAAGTTAGCACGGGTCAGCAAACTGACACAAGAACAGAAAACGAAACACTGCATGTTCTCACTCATAAGTGGTGTTGACAATGAGAACACATGGACACAGGGAGGGGAACATCACCCACTGGGGCCTGTTGAGGGGTGGGGGAGTAGAGGAGGGATGGCAGGGGGGGGAAGATTGGGGAGGGATAGCATTAGGAGAAATTCTTATTGTAGGTGTCAAGGGGATGGGTGCAGCAAACCACCATGGCATGTGTATACCTCTGTAACAATCCTGCATGATCTGCACATGTACCCCAGAACTTAAAGTATAATTTAAAAGAAAAAAAAATTGAGACTAGTCTGGTCAACATAGTGAAACCCCATCTCTCACACACACACAAAAAGAAAGTTAGCAAGGGAGCCAAGCCCTCTATTGGTTGTTTCTTTTCAGATGTCTTTACTTCTAAAATAAATCTATTGTATAGATTGCATCACAGATTCTGAAATCCTTTCACCAAGAAGTTTGCTCTTTCCTTAGACTGACACCATGATCCCTATAAAACAATTTGCAGGGAGATTCAACAGTGGGTCCAAGGTTAGAGAATCATCATTGTCATACTTTAAATAGGCAGAAAGAGGTTTAGACTCCTGCTCCTCTGCACAAGTGAATAGTCCATTGTCTATCAGGTGCTTGTACTTTCACAGGAAGCCTTAGTTTCCATTCTAAGGGATATCTTTATCCTTGTTTGTTTTCACAAAGTATTTTAAAGCATACAGGCACACACACTCTTTCACACACGTACATCTCTAATATTGAAACTTCACCTTAGCATTTCATCTTCATACTCTTACTGATTGTGTTATTTTAAAATGTTCTTATTTTGAGCAGATAATGCTGTGAATTTTGTGTGTGAAACTGAATGAAGATAATTTCTCTTAGAACGTTTCATGTACATCGATGACATTTCATTCATATTACATTTCTAAATAGGTTATTCTTTAAAACAATTTTACTCAGCCTTTGCTCTGCAACCAGAAAAATGTAGCCAATGAATATTTGGCCAAAAGGTCAATAATATAAAGGCATATAAATTTTTAAGTGTTGGCCGGGTGGCTCAAGTCTGTAATCACAGCACTTTGGGAGGCCAAGGCGGACGGATCACCTGAGGTCCAGAGTTTGAGACCAGCCTGACCAATATGGAGAAACCCAGTCTCTACTAAATATACAAAATTAGCTGGGCTTGGTGGCACATGACTGTAATCCCAGGTACTCAGGAAGGTTGAGGCAGGAGAACTGCTTGAACCCAGGAGGCCAAGGTTGAGGTGAGCCAAGATTGCACCATTGCACTCCAGCCTGGGCAACAGACTGAGACTCTATCTCTAAATTAATTAATTAATTAATTAATTAATTTTAAAATGTCTTCCTTTTCCTTCCTACTTTCTCGCTCCCTATGTTAACAATATATACTTTCTATACTCTGTAACATAGAAAAACACATGTATACATGTTATTTCTTTTTAGTTAATTTTTTTAACAAAAATGTGATCTTCTATATGTATTATTTTTCAAATATATGTATCATCTGTTTTCTTTATCAGTCATAGACATATTTATAACGTGACTTCAAATGATATACTCTTTAGTGAAATATCTACAAAGGATTATTTTCATCTAAATATATTTTAATATAAAAATGTCTCATTAACTTTGAGATCTCACTTTTCATCTTCCCATGCCCTCTGGTCTCCATCTGGCTAGTGTTTTTCCAACATTCTTTTTTCCCTCTCATTCCTATAGTGATCAAACCCTGCATGCATACACACACACATATATCCACACATTGAAAGCTCAGGCAGGCAGAGTTCACAGTAACATTGAGTGTTGACTAAGGGCTCATGGTGTGCTGGTAAGTGGTTAACAACTAGCTCTGGTGGAAGGGTGGCTGATTTATAGTGTTTGCCTATTTCTGTGGTTTAAATACATCCTCTCACCATGGTCCTTTTTGAGCTACCGATGTTAGATGAACCAGTTCCCAGTTTCCTAAAATTTTAACAACTGGCTTTCACAAATCTAAATGAGCTGGCTTCAGGCTGCTACTGACAGAGGTTATGCTGTCAACAATAGAAGGTGCTATGATTTACATGAAGTATCCTGGGGTTGGTGGAGAAACTCGTCTGGGCACAGCCTCTTTTTCAGGAAATCCAAAAAGTCATCTCAGTCCTCTGCCTTGATCCAAAGTTGACAAGAGATTGGAGAACTCAGCTTTCTAAGGATCCCATGAGACCCTTTTAAATACTTTAGGGATCTTTAATGTAGCTCCCAATCTGCTATGGGGCAACCAGGCTTTTGTGGACTTTATGGGCTTATTTCCATTTTACCAATGTTGAAGCTAAGAGTTTGCCCAGGCATCCCGCAGGAAGTCTTAAAGTCCAGCTCAGAACCTATGGTCCCTGGCACCTGGAATTCAGAGTGGTAGAAAAAGAAGGAACTTGGGAGATCAAGTATCTCCTCTGGTGGTCCTTAGACCCAGTGATGTTTGAAGACGCTTTCCTAGTAGGTGACTATTTCTTCCATGGCAGCATGACTATAACTGCCATAAAGAGCCCGATATAGAAGGTGGTACCCAGAAACTGTGGAACAGAAGGGCTTATGTAACATCCAGCCAGTCATGACTCTTTCCATACAATTGAATTATGAAGATAATTGTAAATATCTCACAAGCTTTATTGTCTCAAAAAGTCAAATCAAGAGACACCAAAGGGCAGATTTAAAGAAATTAAAATTTAGAGACAAGTTAGTAACTACTGAACTCTGGCATTTTCCTGGGCTATTTCGAATCAATTGTCTTGGTGCTTTTTTCCTAAGAAACAGGAACTTGCCACTGCAACTCCAAGGACACCATTCTGGGCTTGGTAGGGCCCTGCCTGAGACACATAGTAGTAAAATACTGAAAACTGCTTGCCCTTCTCAAGGGGCCTTTCACACTGTCCCTTCATACACTGCTGAGGCTCGGGACCCTGGCAGCTCCTTTCAGGCTGTGTCCTCTGAAGAAAGCCTTTTCCATCTTTCATCCCTTTCAGGGCTCAATCTGCCCATAGGCTTTAGGAAACAGAGAGATTAGAAAGAGTTAACAGCATTGCTTAAAACCTAATTCATTCCTTTCTAAAATATTTACAGGATGCCTACGGCAGGACATAGCGGTAAGCAAAATAAACTAAATCTCTATCCTCAAGGAACCGATGTCCAAGTGGGGCAAAAAAGACAATCAGCAAATAAACTAGCAAATATATGAAATATCAGATGGTAAAAGGACTAAAAAGTAAAACAGAACATGAAAATGGGGAGGGATCCTGGGAGAGGATGTGCAGCTCTTTTCCATGACATGGTCAGGAAGGCCTCGCTGGTGAGTAGACATCAGAGCAGGGATGTGCCGGGAGTCAGGAAGAGAGCTCTAGGAGCAACTATGGAAGGACGTTCCTCAGAGGCCCGGGGAAGGACAAAGTCAGTTCTTTTAGGGGTCTTAGGAAAGATTTCAGCTCACAGGTCTCTGCAGACTAAGATTTCCAAAGGATAACAGATAAAATGGCCCTCAAGCATGAAGTGTTGCTGCAGGGTTGTGCTCAAGTCCTCAGGCCCCTGAGGCCCAGAGAGTAACACCCAGCTTCAGGGTTAGATCATGTCTGTATTGTAGGCTAGATATCTTCTTGTGGTTCCAGGGCTTAAGACACAGTTCCCAGGGAGAGAAGGAACCAGGGCCCTCTCAACGCTCCTTAAGAAGTGCCCCAAATCCAGAAAAACACCACCTAACTCTCTGATAAAGATAACCCTGCCTCTCCGCTCTGCATCGCAAGAGGGCAACCCAGGCAAGCTTACCACTCTCCAAAAGTGCCTTTCATGGGGTTTTGTTGATTTGTGCTTCTCTGAGTACTTGCTGACAGCAATAGTGCAGCAACAGCAATCTCATTGTACAGGTGTCTCTCCCACACTCTGTATGGGTAAAGTCCGTCTTTTCAAATCTGTGGGCACAGGTGATGTTGACAGAGCCTGGAGCTGTTTACAATCACGCCTCTTTCCTCTGCCATCTGCCCAGGTCTCGGGTCAGAGAGAATCCCTCTGCTTTTGATTGTTGAGTACCAGGTTGATCCATTTGCCCTTGGGATCACCCAAAAGTCTCCATTATGTCACATTATTGGGTGTCACCTTTTAATAGATCCTTAATATGTTCTTCTCTCAGCACTGATTTTACTAATTCAATTTCCCACAATGAAGACTATTTTATTTGTGAACTACCCTTTCTCCACCTATGAATTAAAGGTTGCTAAACTCTACTAGGCCAGTTTTCCCCTGTACTAGCCAATAAATTTCTATTTTCAAGCCTTGTTGGGGTTTCTGCCTTATATCTAAAAAGCCATTGGTAACATGTAGGGCTGTTCTCATTGGAAAGAGTGGTCCTCAAAGCTTCATTCCCTCTCTGACCTCCAGAGTCTCCCTAGGGTCACCCTGAGAGTCCTTGTAGGCTGCAAAGAGGTCAAAAGATTTTCCTTAGTGCCTCTCTACAATCATATTTCAGAAGCGTTATTAAAATTGGTGAAAGGCTTTCTGTTCCAACTGTGCCTACACAAAAGAATTATTATTGATTGAACCTTTAGTTGCCAATTGACCAATATTTTCTTTGCTGATGGAAATCATGGGCATTTTCAAAATGCGCAGTCCTCATGTCACCTTGCACAACGGGCCAACCAGAGGCCACATCAGGTGTGTGTATTACACCTTCACCGAATATCAAGGTTTCTAACCATGAAGCACATTCAGGAAAGAAATGAAAGCAAACTGATTAAAGGCCAAAAACTTCTGTTATTACCCCTTGCCCTCTGGGAAATATTAGACCTAAGGGAGTCTATCTTCAAGGACAGGATGAAGGTTAAAAGATGTGCTTTCCTTAAGAAAACAACTAGCAGCTGCGTTAGGGTTTCCTCTGAACACTAACAATAATATCAACAACTTCTTTCTTAGCCATTAGAAAGGAAAGGAAAAGGATAGAGAGAATAACCTTTAGTTTTGATTGAGAAAGGTACCGGAGTTGCTCAATGTCCCATGAAATCCATTTGAATGGATCCTGTTTAAGCATGCCAGCTGGAGGGAGTATTATTTATAAAAGCAACAGGCAACATTCAGTAAGGAAACAGAACCTGTGAAATAATGTGGAAAATTTTTATTTCTAAACTTCCATTCTTAATGCTTTTCCATTGGGGGTTTATACAAATTAAACAGGTTTTGTTTGAGTCTTTCCAAAACTCCCCAAATCTTTCACTGAATGAAGTGCTTTCTGAGAACTTTTTGCATGGAATTTCACAGACCCAAGGACAGAGATACAGCTGGGAAGATTTTGGATACCATTAAATTTAGAAATTGCCTCATAGATCAAGATGAAGTCAGAGTCTCTGTTTAAAAATCCATTGCAATTTCTGGAGCAATGGGAGCCCTGTGGGCTGTATAGGATGTAGGATCACCTCAGAAGCCTTGCCTTCTCTCCTCAGGCTCCCTAGGGTCACTCTGTCTTGGAAAAGAGAATATTCAGGAAGTCACGGAGTTCCTTATGAAGTAGCCTATTTTTCACCACCTGTGTTAAGATAAATGAGGTTGTGTTGGTGACAAATCCTTCAATCCAAATACAATTGTTTCCAGAGAAACAATGAAAAGGATTAAAAGTTTTTGATATAGGAGATGATTAGGTTGGTAGTTATTCAAGGACACAAGCTTGATCTTTAGATAATCTGGATACCTTAACTGGAATACCACAACAGTGATGTCAAACTCTGACCAGATTTTGATACTTTTAGGAAACAAAATATTAAGGTATCCTCATCAAGTGTTTCCTTAAAGAGTTTTGAGGAGTATTGACTAAGAATGGATAATCACTTAGAAAAGGTTTCATAATAGCATTTATTTATTTTTTAATCTTTTAAAAAACATTAATATAAAACACATCACCCACAATGGCATAGAATAACAGTTCAGAGACAGTTTATAAGCTAAGAAGTTGTATCAGTGGTATCTGTCCCAGAACATCAAGAGTACAATTTTTGAAATAAAACTTACAGCTAAAGCTCTGAGCAGAAATATCTCCTCATTAGTCATAAATGGTGACTTTCAGATCGGCTAGAGCCATAGAGGCCATTTTGTTCAAAGTTGATGCAAGACTGGAACCTCTCAGCAGCATCACAGTACTTGAAAGACAGCCCTCTATGCTCCATCAGGAATGTCTCTAGTTCTTAGAGGTTTATATTCCTCTATTTATAGCATGAGTGGCTGAAGTTGTCTCCTGGACATGTCATCCTGGACATGATACTTGGGTTTCCCAGAATGGTCCGCACCCCTAGGTGCTTCTGGGAGGTTCCTCCTGACAGGTCTCCAACTGCTCTAAAATTACACATTCTTTCTTCCATTTATAGCCAATGATGTACATTTCATATACAATTCATATACATTCACTTTTAGGGAGGGCCAAAGATTTTTACTGTTTAAATAGATTTTTAATAGTTAAATGAATTATTATGCATTATTAATATTTGAGGCTCATAAGCTAAACTTAGCACATTGTTAAAATTTAAGGAAGAAGGCCGGGCGCAGTGGCTCACGCCTGTAATCCCAGCACTTTGGGAGGCCGAGGCGGGTGGATCACGAGGTCAAGAGATCGAGACCATCCTGGTCAACATGGTGAAACCCCGTCTCTACTA